>NW_028127109.1:0-62578 GCF_965231255.1 Vanellus vanellus | reverse complement strand
GTTCCAGGAGGCAGTGAGGACCAGCATCACTTTTCCCTGCTGGCACCTTTGCTGTGGCAGCAAAAGCTGGACGTTTGTCTTTTTTGCTCCAAACACCGCCGAAAGCGAAAACAGGTGCTTTTGAGGATGGAGTCCGCAGGAAAGCAGAGAGGGCCAAATTGTCTGGGGCATTTGAAGGGGTTCCAGGAGGCAGTGAGGACCAGCATCACTTTTCCCCGCTGGCATCTTTGCTGTGGCAGCAAAAGCTGGACGTTTGTCTTTTTTGTTCCAAACACCGCCAAAAGTGAAAAACGGTGATTTTGAGGATGGAGTCCGCAGGAAAGCAGAGAGGGCCAAATTGTCTGGGGCATTTGAAGGGGTTCCAGGAGGCAGTGAGGACCAGCATCACTTTTCCCTGCTGGCACCTTTGCTGTGGCAGCAAAAGCTCGACGTTCGTCTTCTTTGCTACAAACAGCGCCCAAAGTGAAAAACGGTGCTTTTGAGGATGGAGTCCGCAGGAAAGCAGAGAGGGCCAAATTGTCTGGGGCATTTGTAGGGGTTCCAGGAGGCAGTGAGGACCAGCATCACTTTTCCCCGCTGGTGCCTTTGCTGTGGCAGCAAAAGCTGGACGTTTGTCTTTTTTGCTCCAAACAGCGCCGAAAGTGAAAAACGGTGCTTTTGAGGATAGAGTCCGCAGGAAAGCAGAGAGGGCCAAATTGTCTGGGGCATTTGAAGGGGTTCCAGGAGGCAGTGAGGACCAGCATCACTTTTCCCCGCTGGCTCCTTTGCTGTGGCAGCAAAAGCTGGACGTTCGTCTTTTTTGCTCCAAACAGCGCCGAAAGCGAAAACAGGTGCTTTTGAGGATGGAGTCCGCAGGAAAGCAGAGAGGGCCAAATTGTCTGGGGCATTTGAAGGGGTTCCAGGAGGCAGTGAGGACCAGCATCACTTTTCCCCGCTGGCACCTTTGCTGTGGCAGCAAAAGCTGGACGTTTGTCTTTTTTGCTCCAAACACCGCCGAAAGCGAAAACAGGTGCTTTTGAGGATGGAGTCCGTAGGAAAGCAGAGAGGGCCAAATTGTCTGGGGCATTTGAAGGGGTTCCAGGAGGCAGTGAGGACCAGCATCACTTTTCCCCGCTGGCACCTTTGCTGTGGCAGCAAAAGCTGGACGTTTGTCTTTTTTGCTCCAAACACCGCCGAAAGCGAAAACAGGTGCTTTTGAGGATGGAGTCCGCAGGAAAGCAGAGAGGGCCAAATTGTCTGGCGCATTTGAAGGGGTTCCAGGAGGCAGTGAGGACCAGCATCACTTTTCCCCGCTGGCACCTTTGCTGTGGCAGCAAAAGCTGGACGTTTGTCTTTTTTAATCCACACTCCGCCGAAAGTGAAAAACGGTGCTTTTGAGGATAGAATCCGCAGGAAAGCAGAGAGGGCCAAATTGTCTGGGGCATTTGAAGGGGTTCCAGGAGGCAGTGAGGACCAGCATCACTTTTCCCCGCTGGCACCTTTACTGTGGCAGCAAAAGCTGGACGTTTGTCTTTTTGCTCCAAACACCGCCGAAAGCGAAAACAGGTGCTTTTGAGGATGGAGTCCGCAGGAAAGCAGAGAGGGCCAAATTGTCTGGGGCATTTGAAGGGGTTCCAGGAGGCAGTGAGGACCAGCATCACTTTTCTCCGCTGGCACCTCTGCTGTGGCAGCAAAAGCTGGACGTTTGTCTTCTTTGCTCCAAACAGCGCCGAAAGCGAAAACAGGTGCTTTTGAGGATGGAGTCCGCAGGAAAGCAGAGAGGGCCAAATTGTCTGGGGCATTTGAAGGGGTTCCAGGAGGCAGTGAGGACCAGCATCACTTTTCCCCGCTGGCACCTTTGCTGTGGCAGCAAAAGCTGGACGTTTGTCTTTTTTGCTCCAAACAGCGCCGAAAGCGAAAACAGGTGCTTTTGAGGATGGAGTCCGCAGGAAAGCAGAGAGGGCCAAATTGTCTGGGGCATTTGAAGGGGTTCCAGGAGGCAGTGAGGACCAGCATCACTTTTCCCCGCTGGCACCTTTGCTGTGGCAGCAAAAGCTGGACGTTTGTCTTCTTTTCTCCAAACAGCGCCCAAAGTGAAAACAGGTGCTTTTGAGGATGGAGTCCGCAGGAAAGCAGAGAGGGCCAAATTGTCTGGGGCATTTGAAGGGGTTCCAGGAGGCAGTGAGGACCAGCATCACTTTTCCCCGCTGGCACCTTTGCTGTGGCAGCAAAAGCTGGACGTTTGTCTTTTTTGCTCCAAACACCGCCAAAAGTGAAAAACGGTGCTTTTGAGGATGGAGTCCGCAGGAAAGCAGAGAGGGCCAAATTGTCTGGGGCATTTGAAGGGGTTCCAGGAGGCAGTGAGGACCAGCATCACTTTTCCCCGCTGGCACCTTTGCTGTGGCAGCAAAAGCTGGACGTTCGTCTTTTTTGCTCCATACACCGCCGAAAGCGAAAACAGGTGCTTTTGAGGATGGAGTCCGCAGGAAAGCAGAGAGGGCCAAATTGTCTGGGGCATTTGAAGGGGTTCCAGGAGGCAGTGAGGACCAGCATCACTTTTCCCTGCTGGCACCTTTGCTGTGGCAGCAAAAGCTGGACGTTTGTCTTTTTTGCTCCAAACACCGCCGAAAGCGAAAACAGGTGCTTTTGAGGATGGAGTCCGCAGGAAAGCAGAGAGGGCCAAATTGTCTGGGGCATTTGAAGGGGTTCCAGGAGGCAGTGAGGACCAGCATCACTTTTCCCCGCTGGCACCTTTGCTGTGGCAGCAAAAGCTGTACGTTTGTCTTTTTTGCTCCAAACACCGCCGAAAGCGAAAACAGGTGCTTTTGATGATGGAGTCCGCAGGAAAGCAGAGAGGGCCAAATTGTCTGGGGCATTTGAAGGGGTTCCAGGAGGCAGTGAGGACCAGCATCACTTTTCCCCGCTGGCACCTTTGCTGTGGCAGCAAAAGCTGGACGTTTGTCTTTTTTGCTCCAAACACCGCCGAAAGCGAAAACAGGTGCTTTTGAGGATGGAGTCCGCAGGAAAGCAGAGAGGGCCAAATTGTCTGGGGCATTTGAAGGGGTTCCAGGAGGCAGTGAGGACCAGCATCACTTTTCCCTGCTGGCACCTTTGCTGTGGCAGCAAAAGCTGGACGTTTGTCTTTTTTGCTCCAAACACCGCCGAAAGCGAAAACAGGTGCTTTTGAGGATGGAGTCCGCAGGAAAGCAGAGAGGGCCAAATTGTCTGGGGCATTTGAAGGGGTTCCAGGAGGCAGTGAGGACCAGCATCACTTTTCCCCGCTGGCACCTTTGCTGTGGCAGCAAAAGCTGTACGTTTGTCTTTTTTGCTCCAAACACCGCCGAAAGCGAAAACAGGTGCTTTTGATGATGGAGTCCGCAGGAAAGCAGAGAGGGCCAAATTGTCTGGGGCATTTGAAGGGGTTCCAGGAGGCAGTGAGGACCAGCATCACTTTTCCCCGCTGGCACCTTTGCTGTGGCAGCAAAAGCTGGACGTTTGTCTTTTTTGCTCCAAACACCGCCGAAAGCGAAAAAAGGTGCTTTTGAGGATGGAGTCCGCAGGAAAGCAGAGAGGGCCAAATTGTCTGGGGCATTTGAAGGGGTTCCAGGAGGCAGTGAGGACCAGCATCACTTTTCCCCGCTGGCACCTTTGCTGTGGCAGCAAAAGCTGGACGTTTGTCTTTTTTGCTCCAAACACCGCCGAAAGTGAAAAACGGTGCTTTTGAGGATGGAGTCCGCAGGAAAGCAGAGAGGGCCAAATTGTCTGGGGCATTTGAAGGGGTTCCAGGAGGCAGTGAGGACCAGCATCACTTTTCCCTGCTGGCACCTTTGCTGTGGCAGCAAAAGCTCGACGTTCGTCTTCTTTGCTCCAAACAGCGCCCAAAAGTGAAAAACGGTGCTTTTGAGGATGGAGTCCGCAGGAAAGCAGAGAGGGCCAAATTGTCTGGGGCATTTGAAGGGGTTCCAGGAGGCAGTGAGGACCAGCATCACTTTTCCCCGCTGGCACCTTTGCTGTGGCAGCAAAAGCTGGACGTTTGTCTTTTTTGCTCCAAACACCGCCGAAAGCGAAAACAGGTGCTTTTGAGGATGGAGTCCGCAGGAAAGCAGAGAGGGCCAAATTGTCTGGGGCATTTGAAGGGGTTCCAGGAGGCAGTGAGGACCAGCATCACTTTTCCCCGCTGGCACCTTTGCTGTGGCAGCAAAAGCTGGACGTTTGTCTTCTTTTCTCCAAACAGCGCCCAAAGTGAAAACAGGTGCTTTTGAGGATGGAGTCCGCAGGAAAGCAGAGAGGGCCAAATTGTCTGGGGCATTTGAAGGGGTTCCAGGAGGCAGTGAGGACCAGCATCACTTTTCCCCGCTGGCACCTTTGCTGTGGCAGCAAAAGCTGGACGTTTTTGTTTTTTGCTCCAAACACCGCCGAAAGCGAAAACAGGTGCTTTTGAGGATGGATTCCGCAGGAAAGCAGAGAGGGCCAAATTGTCTGGGGCATTTGAAGGGGTTCCAGGAGGCAGTGAGGACCAGCATCACTTTTCCCCGCTGGCACCTTTGCTGTGGCAGCAAAAGCTGGACGTTTGTCTTTTTTGCTCCAAACACAGCCGAAAGTGAAAAACGGTGCTTTTGAGGATGGAGTCCGCAGGAAAGCAGAGAGGGCCAAATTGTCTGGGGCATTTGAAGGGGTTCCAGGAGGCAGTGAGGACCAGCATCACTTTTCCCTGCTGGCACCTTTGCTGTGGCAGCAAAAGCTGGACGTTCGTCTTCTTTGCTCCAAACAGCGCCCAAAAGTGAAAAACGGTGCTTTTGAGGATGGAGTCCGCAGGAAAGCAGAGAGGGCCAAATTGTCTGGGGCATTTGTAGGGGTTCCAGGAGGCAGTGAGGACCATCATCACTTTTCCCCGCTGGTACCTTTGCTGTGGCAGCAAAAGCTGGACGTTTGTCTTTTTTGCTCCAAACACCGCCGAAAGCGAAAAGAGGTGCTTTTGAGGATGGAGTCCGCAGGAAAGCAGAGAGGGCCAAATTGTCTGGGGCATTTGAAGGGGTTCCAGGAGGCAGTGAGGACCAGCATCACTTTTCTCCGCTGGCACCTCTGCTGTGGCAGCAAAAGCTGGACGTTTGTCTTCTTTGCTCCAAACAGCGCCGAAAGCGAAAACAGGTGCTTTTGAGGATGGAGTCCGCAGGAAAGCAGAGAGGGCCAAATTGTCTCGGGCATTTGAAGGGGTTCCAGGAGGCAGTGAGGACCAGCATCACTTTTCCCCGCTGGCACCTTTGCTGTGGCATCAAAAGCTGGACGTTTGTCTTTTTTGCTCAAAACAGCGCCGAAAGTGAAAAACAATGTATTTGAGGATAGAGTCCGCAGGAAAGCAGAGAGGGCCAAATTGTCTGGGGCATTTGAAGGGGTTCCAGGAGGCAGTGAGGACCAGCATCACTTTTCCCTGCTGGCACCTTTGCTGTGGCAGCAAAAGCTCGTCGTTCGTCTTCTTTGCTCCAAACAGCGCCCAAAAGTGAAAAACGGTGCTTTTGAGGATGGAGTCCGCAGGAAAGCAGAGAGGTCCAAATTGTCTGGGGCATTTGTAGGGGTTCCAGGAGGCAGTGAGGACCAGCATCACTATTCCCTGCTGGCACCTTTGCTGTGGCAGCAAAAGCTCGAAGTTGGTCTTCTTTGCTCCAAACAGCGCCCAAAAGTGAAAAACGGTGCTTTTGAGGATGGAGTCCGCAGGAAAGCAGAGAGGGCCAAATTGTCTGGGGCATTTGAAGGGGTTCCAGGAGGCAGTGAGGACCAGCATCACTTTTCCCCGCTGGCACCTTTGCTGTGGCAGCAAAAGCTGGACGTTTGTCTTTTTTGCTCCAAACACCGCCGAAAGCGAAAACAGGTGCTTTTGAGGATGGAGTCCGCAGGAAAGCAGAGAGGGCCAAATTGTCTGGGGCATTTGAAGGGGTTCCAGGAGGCAGTGAGGACCAGCATCACTTTTCCCCGCTGGCACCTTTGCTGTGGCAGCAAAAGCTGGACGTTTGTCTTCTTTTCTCCAAACAGCGCCCAAAGTGAAAACAGGTGCTTTTGAGGATGGAGTCCGCAGGAAAGCAGAGAGGGCCAAATTGTCTGGGGCATTTGAAGGGGTTCCAGGAGGCAGTGAGGACCAGCATCACTTTTCCCCGCTGGCACCTTTGCTGTGGCAGCAAAAGCTGGACGTTTTTGTTTTTTGCTCCAAACACCGCCGAAAGCGAAAACAGGTGCTTTTGAGGATGGAGTCCGCAGGAAAGCAGAGAGGGCCAAATTGTCTGGGGCATTTGAAGGGGTTCCAGGAGGCAGTGAGGACCAGCATCACTTTTCCCCGCTGGCACCTTTGCTGTGGCAGCAAAAGCTGGACGTTTGTCTTTTTTGCTCCAAACACCGCCGAAAGTGAAAAACGGTGCTTTTGAGGATGGAGTCCGCAGGAAAGCAGAGAGGGCCAAATTGTCTGGGGCATTTGAAGGGGTTCCAGGAGGCAGTGAGGACCAGCATCACTTTTCCCTGCTGGCACCTTTGCTGTGGCAGCAAAAGCTGGACGTTCGTCTTCTTTGCTCCAAACAGCGCCCAAAATTGAAAAACGGTGCTTTTGAGGATGGAGTCCGCAGGAAAGCAGAGAGGGCCAAATTGTCTGGGGCATTTGTAGGGGTTCCAGGAGGCAGTGAGGACCAGCATCACTTTTCCCCGCTGGTACCTTTGCTGTGGCAGCAAAAGCTGGACGTTTGTCTTTTTTGCTCCAAACACCGCCGAAAGCGAAAAAAGGTGCTTTTGAGGATGGAGTCCGCAGGAAAGCAGAGAGGGCCAAATTGTCTGGGGCATTTGAAGGGGTTCCAGGAGGCAGTGAGGACCAGCATCACTTTTCTCCGCTGGCACCTCTGCTGTGGCAGCAAAAGCTGGACGTTTGTCTTCTTTGCTCCAAACAGCGCCGAAAGCGAAAACAGGTGCTTTTGAGGATGGAGTCCGCAGGAAAGCAGAGAGGGCCAAATTGTCTCGGGCATTTGAAGGGGTTCCAGGAGGCAGTGAGGACCAGCATCACTTTTCCCCGCTGGCACCTTTGCTGTGGCAGCAAAAGCTGGACGTTCGTCTCTTTTGCTCCATACACCGCCGAAAGCGAAAACAGGTGCTTTTGAGGATGGAGTCCGCAGGAAAGCAGAGAGGGCCAAATTGTCTGGGGCATTTGAAGGGGTTCCAGGAGGCAGTGAGGACCAGCATCACTTTTCCCCGCTGGCACCTTTGCTGTGGCAGCAAAAGCTGGACGTTTGTCTTCTTTGCTCCAAACACCGCCGAAAGCGAAAACAGGTGCTTTTGAGGATGGAGTCCGCAGGAAAGCAGAGAGGGCCAAATTGTCTGGCGCATTTGAAGGGGTTCCAGGAGGCAGTGAGGACCAGCATCACTTTTCCCCGCTGGCACCTTTGCTGTGGCAGCAAAAGCTGGACGTTTGTCTTTTTTGCTCCAAACAGCGCCGAAAGCGAAAACAGGTGCTTTTGAGGATGGAGTCCGCAGGAAAGCAGAGAGGGCCAAATTGTCTGGGGCATTTGAAGGGGTTCCAGGAGGCAGTGAGGACCAGCATCACTTTTCCCCGCTGGCACCTTTGCTGTGGCAGCAAAAGCTGGACGTTTGTCTTTTTTGCTCCAAACAGCGCCGAAAGCGAAAACAGGTGCTTTTGAGGATGGAGTCCGCAGGAAAGCAGAGAGGGCCAAATTGTCTGGGGCATTTGAAGGGGTTCCAGGAGGCAGTGAGGACCAGCATCACTTTTCCCCGCTGGCACCTTTGCTGTGGCAGCAAAAGCTGGACGTTTGTCTTTTTTGCTCCAAACAGCGCCGAAAGCGAAAACAGGTGCTTTTGAGGATGGAGTCCGCAGGAAAGCAGAGAGGGCCAAATTGTCTGGGGCATTTGAAGGGGTTCCAGGAGGCAGTGAGGACCAGCATCACTTTTCCCCGCTGGCACCTTTGCTGTGGCAGCAAAAGCTGGACGTTTGTCTTTTTTGCTCCGGAGGGCGCCGAAAGAGAAAAAAGGTGCTTTTGAGGATGGAGTCCGCAGGAAAGCAGAGAGGGCCAAATTGTCTGGGGCATTTGAAGGGGTTCCAGGAGGCAGTGAGGACCAGCATCACTTTTCCCCGCTGGCACCTTTGCTGTGGCAGCAAAAGCTGGACGTTTGTCTTTTTTGCTCCAAACACCGCCGAAAGCGAAAACAGGTGCTTTTGAGGATGGAGTCCGCAGGAAAGCAGAGAGGGTCAAATTGTCTGGGGCATTTGAAGGGGTTCCAGGAGGCAGTGAGGACCAGCATCACTTTTCCCCGCTGGCACCTTTGCTGTGGCAGCAAAAGCTGGACGTTTGTCTTTTTTGCTCCAAACACCGCCAAAAGTGAAAAACGGTGCTTTTGAGGATGGAGTCCGCAGGAAAGCAGAGAGGGCCAAATTGTCTGGGGCATTTGAAGGGGTTCCAGGAGGCAGTGAGGACCAGCATCACTTTTCCCCGCTGGCACCTTTGCTGTGGCAGCAAAAGCTGGACGTTTGTCTTTTTTGCTCCAAACACCGCCGAAAGCGAAAACAGGTGCTTTTGAGGATGGAGTCCGCAGGAAAGCAGAGAGGGCCAAATTGTCTGGGGCATTTGAAGGGGTTCCAGGAGGCAGTGAGGACCAGCATCACTTTTCCCCGCTGGCACCTTTGCTGTGGCAGCAAAAGCTGGACGTTTGTCTTTTTTGCTCCAAACACCGCCGAAAGCGAAAACAGGTGCTTTTGAGGATGGAGTCCGCAGGAAAGCAGAGAGGGCCAAATTGTCTGGGGCATTTGAAGGGGTTCCAGGAGGCAGTGAGGACCAGCATCACTTTTCCCCGCTGGCACCTTTGCTGTGGCAGCAAAAGCTGGACGTTTGTCTTTTTTGCTCCAAACACCGCCGAAAGCGAAAACAGGTGCTTTTGAGGATGGAGTCCGCAGGAAAGCAGAGAGGGCCAAATTGTCTGGGGCATTTGAAGGGGTTCCAGGGGGCAGTGAGGACCAGCATCACTTTTCCCCGCTGGCACCTTTGCTGTGGCAGCAAAAGCTGGACGTTTGTCTTTTTTGCTCCAAACACCGCCAAAAGTAAAAAACGGTGCTTTTGAGGATGGAGTCCGCAGGAAAGCAGAGAGGGCCAAATTGTCTGGGGCATTTGAAGGGGTTCCAGGAGGCAGTGAGGACCAGCATCACTTTTCCCCGCTGGCACTTTTGCTGTGGCAGCAAAAGCTGGACGTTTGTCTTTTTTGCTCCAAACACCGCCGAAAGCGAAAACAGGTGCTTTTGAGGATGGAGTCCGCAGGAAAGCAGAGAGGGCCAAATTGTCTGGGGCATTTGAAGGGGTTCCAGGAGGCAGTGAGGACCAGCATCACTTTTCCCCGCTGGCACCTTTGCTGTGGCAGCAAAAGCTGGACGTTTGTCTTTTTTGCTCCAAACACCGCCGAAAGCGAAAACAGGTGCTTTTGAGGATGGAGTCCGCAGGAAAGCAGAGAGGGCCAAATTGTCTGGGGCATTTGAAGGGGTTCCAGGAGGCAGTGAGGACCAGCATCACTTTTCCCCGCTGGCACCTTTGCTGTGGCAGCAAAAGCTGGACGTTTGTCTTTTTTGCTCCAAACAGCGCCGAAAGCGAAAACAGGTGCTTTTGAGGATGGAGTCCGCAGGAAAGCAGAGAGGGCCAAATTGTCTGGGGCATTTGAAGGGGTTCCAGGAGGCAGTGAGGACCAGCATCACTTTTCCCCGCTGGCACCTTTGCTGTGGCAGCAAAAGCTGGACGTTTTTCTTTTTTGCTCCGGAGGGCGCCGAAAGAGAAAAAAGGTGCTTTTGAGGATGGAGTCCGCAGGAAAGCAGAGAGGACCAAATTGTCT
Organism: Vanellus vanellus; assembly: GCF_965231255.1. Lineage (NCBI taxonomy): Eukaryota > Metazoa > Chordata > Aves > Charadriiformes > Charadriidae > Vanellus > Vanellus vanellus. The sequence goes on along the minus strand of NW_028127109.1, from coordinate 52,744 downwards.
GGGGCATTTGAAGGGGTTCCAGGAGGCAGTGAGGACCAGCATCACTTTTCCCCGCTGGCACCTTTGCTGTGGCAGCCAAAGCGGGACGTTTGTCTTTTTTGCTCCAAACACCGCCGAAAGCGAAAACAGGTGCTTTTGAGGATGGAGTCCGCAGGAAAGCAGAGAGGGCCAAATTGTCTGGGGCATTTGAAGGGGTTCCAGGAGGCAGTGAGGACCAGCATCACTTTTCCCCGCTGGCACCTTTGCTGTGGCAGCAAAAGCTGGACGTTTGTCTTTTTTGCTCCAAACACCGCCGAAAGCGAAAACAGGTGCTTTTGAGGATGGAGTCCGCAGGAAAGCAGAGAGGGCCAAATTGTCTGGGGCATTTGAAGGGGTTCCAGGAGGCAGTGAGGACCAGCATCACTTTTCCCCGCTGGCACCTTTGCTGTGGCAGCAAAAGCTGGACGTTTGTCTTTTTTGCTCCAAACACCGCCGAAAGTGAAAAACGGTGCTTTTGAGGATGGAGTCCGCAGGAAAGCAGAGAGGGCCAAATTGTCTGGGGCATTTGAAGGGGTTCCAGGAGGCAGTGAGGACCAGCATCACTTTTCCCTGCTGGCACCTTTGCTGTGGCAGCAGAAGTTCGACGTTCGTCTTCTTTGCTCCAAACAGCGCCCAAAAGTGAAAAACGGTGCTTTTGAGGATGGAGTCCGCAGGAAAGCAGAGAGGGCCAAATTGTCTGGGGCATTTGAAGGGGTTCCAGGAGGCAGTGAGGACCAGCATCACTATTCCCTGCTGGCACCTTTGCTGTGGCAGCAAAAGCTCCAAGTTCGTCTTCTTTGCTCCAAACAGCGCCCAAAAGTGAAAAACGGTGCTTTTGAGGATGGAGTCCGCAGGAAAGCAGAGAGGGCCAAATTGTCTGGGGCATTTGAAGGGGTTCCAGGAGGCAGTGAGGACCAGCATCACTTTTCCCCGCTGGCACCTTTGCTGTGGCAGCAAAAGCTGGACGTTTGTCTTTTTTGCTCCAAACACCGCCGAAAGCGAAAACAGGTGCTTTTGAGGATGGAGTCCGCAGGAAAGCAGAGAGGGCCAAATTGTCTGGGGCATTTGAAGGGGTTCCAGGAGGCAGTGAGGACCAGCATCACTTTTCCCCGCTGGCACCTTTGCTGTGGCAGCAAAAGCTGGACGTTTTTCTTTTTTGCTACCGGAGGGCGCCGAAAGAGAAAAAAAGGTGCTTTTGAGGATGGAGTCCGCAGGAAAGCAGAGAGGGCCAAATTGTCTGGGGCATTTGAAGGGGTTCCAGGAGGCAGTGAGGACCAGCATCACTTTTCCCCGCTGGCACCTTTGCTGTGGCAGCCAAAGCTGGACGTTTGTCTTTTTTGCTCCAAACACCGCCGAAAGCGAAAACAGGTGCTTTTGAGGATGGAGTCCGCAGGAAAGCAGAGAGGGCCAAATTGTCTGGGGCATTTGAAGGGGTTCCAGGAGGCAGTGAGGACCAGCATCACTTTTCCCCGCTGGCACCTTTGCTGTGGCAGCAAAAGCTGGACGTTTGTCTTTTTTGCTCCAAACACCGCCGAAAGCGAAAACAGGTGCTTTTGAGGATGGAGTCCGCAGGAAAGCAGAGAGGGCCAAATTGTCTGGGGCATTTGAAGGGGTTCCAGGAGGCAGTGAGGACCAGCATCACTTTTCCCCGCTGGCACCTTTGCTGTGGCAGCAAAAGCTGGACGTTTGTCTTTTTTGCTCCAAACACCGCCGAAAGCGAAAACAGGTGCTTTTGAGGATGGAGTCCGCAGGAAAGCAGAGAGGGCCAAATTGTCTGGGGCATTTGAAGGGGTTCCAGGAGGCAGTGAGGACCAGCATCACTTTTCCCCGCTGGCACCTTTGCTGTGGCAGCAAAAGCTGGACGTTTGTCTTTTTTGCTCCAAACACCGCCGAAAGCGAAAACAGGTGCTTTTGAGGATGGAGTCCGCAGGAAAGCAGAGAGGGCCAAATTGTCTGGGGCATTTGAAGGGGTTCCAGGAGGCAGTGAGGACCAGCATCACTTTTCCCCGCTGGCATCTTTGCTGTGGCAGCAAAAGCTGGACGTTTTTGTTTTTTGCTCCAAACACCGCCGAAAGCGAAAACAGGTGCTTTTGAGGATGGAGTCCGCAGGAAAGCAGAGAGGGCCAAATTGTCTGGGGCATTTGAAGGGGTTCCAGGAGGCAGTGAGGACCAGCATCACTTTTCCCCGCTGGCACCTTTGCTGTGGCAGCAAAAGCTGGACGTTTGTCTTTTTTGCTCCAAACACCGCCAAAAGTGAAAAACGGTGCTTTTGAGGATGGAGTCCGCAGGAAAGCAGAGAGGGCCAAATTGTCTGGGGCATTTGAAGGGGTTCCAGGAGGCAGTGAGGACCAGCATCACTTTTCCCCGCTGGCACTTTTGCTGTGGCAGCAAAAGCTGGACGTTTGTCTTTTTTGCTCCAAACACCGCCGAAAGCGAAAACAGGTGCTTTTGAGGATGGAGTCCGCAGGAAAGCAGAGAGGGCCAAATTGTCTGGGGCATTTGAAGGGGTTCCAGGAGGCAGTGAGGACCAGCATCACTTTTCCCCGCTGGCACCTTTGCTGTGGCAGCAAAAGCTGGACGTTTGTCTTTTTTGCTCCAAACAGCGCCGAAAGCGAAAACAGGTGCTTTTGAGGATGGAGTCCGCAGGAAAGCAGAGAGGGCCAAATTGTCTGGGGCATTTGAAGGGGTTCCAGGAGGCAGTGAGGACCAGCATCACTTTTCCCCGCTGGCACCTTTGCTGTGGCAGCAAAAGCTGGACGTTTGTCTTTTTTGCTCCAAACACCGCCGAAAGCGAAAAAAGGTGCTTTTGAGGATGGAGTCCGCAGGAAAGCAGAGAGGGCCAAATTGTCTGGGGCATTTGAAGGGGTTCCAGGAGGCAGTGAGGACCAGCATCACTTTTCCCCGCTGGCACCTTTGCTGTGGCAGCAAAAGCTGGACGTTTTTCTTTTTTGCTCCAAACACCGCCGAAAGTGAAAAACGGTGCTTTTGAGGATGGAGTCCGCAGGAAAGCAGAGAGGGCCAAATTGTCTGGGGCATTTGAAGGGGTTCCAGGAGGCAGTGAGGACCAGCATCACTTTTCCCCGCTGGCACCTTTGCTGTGGCAGCCAAAGCTGGACGTTTGTCTTTTTTGCTCCAAACACCGCCGAAAGCGAAAACAGGTGCTTTTGAGGATGGAGTCCGCAGGAAAGCAGAGAGGGCCAAATTGTCTGGGGCATTTGAAGGGGTTCCAGGAGGCAGTGAGGACCAGCATCACTTTTCCCCGCTGGCACCTTTGCTGTGGCAGCAAAAGCTGGACGTTTGTCTTTTTTGCTCCAAACACCGCCGAAAGCGAAAACAGGTGCTTTTGAGGATGGAGTCCGCAGGAAAGCAGAGAGGGCCAAATTGTCTGGGGCATTTGAAGGGGTTCCAGGAGGCAGTGAGGACCAGCATCACTTTTCCCCGCTGGCACCTTTGCTGTGGCAGCAAAAGCTGGACGTTTGTCTTTTTTGCTCCAAACACCGCCAGAAGTGAAAAACGGTGCTTTTGAGGATGGAGTCCGCAGGAAAGCAGAGAGGGCCAAATTGTCTGGGGCATTTGAAGGGGTTCCAGGAGGCAGTGAGGACCAGCATCACTTTTCCCTGCTGGCACCTTTGCTGTGGCAGCAGAAGCTCGACGTTCGTCTTCTTTGCTCCAAACAGCGCCCAAAAGTGAAAAACGGTGCTTTTGAGGATGGAGTCCGCAGGAAAGCAGAGAGGGCCAAATTGTCTGGGGCATTTGTAGGGGTTCCAGGAGGCAGTGAGGACCAGCATCACTATTCCCTGCTGGCACCTTTGCTGTGGCAGCAAAAGCTCGAAGTTCGTCTTCTTTGCTCCAAACAGCGCCCAAAAGTGAAAAACGGTGCTTTTGAGGATGGAGTCCGCAGGAAAGCAGAGAGGGCCAAATTGTCTGGGGCATTTGAAGGGGTTCCAGGAGGCAGTGAGGACCAGCATCACTTTTCCCCGCTGGCACCTTTGCTGTGGCAGCAAAAGCTGGACGTTTGTCTTTTTTGCTCCAAACACCGCCGAAAGCGAAAACAGGTGCTTTTGAGGATGGAGTCCGCAGGAAAGCAGAGAGGGCCAAATTGTCTGGGGCATTTGAAGGGGTTCCAGGAGGCAGTGAGGACCAGCATCACTTTTCCCCGCTGGCACCTTTGCTGTGGCAGCAAAAGCTGGACGTTTGTCTTCTTTTCTCCAAACAGCGCCCAAAGTGAAAACAGGTGCTTTTGAGGATGGAGTCCGCAGGAAAGCAGAGAGGGCCAAATTGTCTGGGGCATTTGAAGGGGTTCCAGGAGGCAGTGAGGACCAGCATCACTTTTCCCCGCTGGCACCTTTGCTGTGGCAGCAAAAGCTGGACGTTTTTGTTTTTTGCTCCAAACAGCGCCGAAAGCAAAAACAGGTGCTTTTGAGGATGGAGTCCGCAGGAAAGCAGAGAGGGCCAAATTGTCTGGGGCATTTGAAGGGGTTCCAGGAGGCAGTGAGGACCAGCATCACTTTTCCCCGCTGGCACCTTTGCTGTGGCAGCAAAAGCTGGACGTTTGTCTTTTTTGCTCCAAACACCGCCGAAAGCGAAAACAGGTGCTTTTGAGGATGGAGTCCGCAGGAAAGCAGAGAGGGCCAAATTGTCTGGGGCATTTGAAGGGGTTCCAGGAGGCAGTGAGGACCAGCATCACTTTTCCCCGCTGGCACCTTTGCTGTGGCAGCAAAAGCTGGACGTTTGTCTTTTTTGCTCCAAACACCGCCGAAAGCGAAAACAGGTGCTTTTGAGGATGGAGTCCGCAGGAAAGCAGAGAGGGCCAAATTGTCTGGGGCATTTGAAGGGGTTCCAGGAGGCAGTGAGGACCAGCATCACTTTTCCCCGCTGGCACCTTTGCTGTGGCAGCAAAAGCTGGACGTTTGTCTTTTTTGCTCCAAACACCGCCGAAAGTGAAAAACGGTGCTTTTGAGGATGGAGTCCGCAGGAAAGCAGAGAGGGCCAAATTGTCTGGGGCATTTGAAGGGGTTCCAGGAGGCAGTGAGGACCAGCATCACTTTTCCCCGCTGGCACCTTTGCTGTGGCAGCAAAAGCTGGACGTTCGTCTTCTTTGCTCCAAACAGCGCCCAAAAGTGAAAAACGGTGCTTTTGAGGATGGAGTCCGCAGGAAAGCAGAGAGGGCCAAATTGTCTGGGGCATTTGTAGGGGTTCCAGGAGGCAGTGAGGACCAGCATCACTTTTCCCCGCTGGTACCTTTGCTGTGGCAGCAAAAGCTGGACGTTTGTCTTTTTTGCTCCAAACACCGCCGAAAGCGAAAAAAGGTGCTTTTGAGGATGGAGTCCGCAGGAAAGCAGAGAGGGCCAAATTGTCTCGGGCATTTGAAGGGGTTCCAGGAGGCAGTGAGGACCAGCATCACTTTTCCCCGCTGGCACCTTTGCTGTGGCATCAAAAGCTGGACGTTTGTCTTTTTTGCTCCAAACACAGCCGAAAGTGAAAACCAGTGCTTTTGAGGATAGAGTCCGCAGGAAAGCAGAGAGGGCCAAATTGTCTGGGGCATTTGAAGGGGTTCCAGGAGGCAGTGAGGACCAGCATCACTTTTCCCCGCTGGCACCTTTGCTGTGGCAGCAAAAGCTGGACGTTCGTCTCTTTTGCTCCATACACCGCCGAAAGCGAAAACAGGTGCTTTTGAGGATGGAGTCCGCAGGAAAGCAGAGAGGGCCAAATTGTCTGGGGCATTTGAAGGGGTTCCAGGAGGCAGTGAGGACCAGCATCACTTTTCCCCGCTGGCACTTTTGCTGTGGCAGCAAAAGCTGGACGTTTGTCTTTTTTGCTCCAAACACCGCCGAAAGCGAAAACAGGTGCTTTTGAGGATGGAGTCCGCAGGAAAGCAGAGAGGGCCAAATTGTCTGGGGCATTTGAAGGGGTTCCAGGAGGCAGTGAGGACCAGCATCACTTTTCCCCGCTGGCACCTTTGCTGTGGCAGCAAAAGCTGGACCTTTGTCTTTTTTGCTCCAAACACCGCCGAAAGCGAAAACAGGTGCTTTTGAGGATGGAGTCCGCAGGAAAGCAGAGAGGGCCAAATTGTCTGGGGCATTTGAAGGGGTTCCAGGAGGCAGTGAGGACCAGCATCACTTTTCCCCGCTGGCACCTTTGCTGTGGCAGCAAAAGCTGGACGTTTTTGTTTTTTGCTCCAAACACCGCCGAAAGCGAAAACAGGTGCTTTTGAGGATGGAGTCCGCAGGAAAGCAGAGAGGGCCAAATTGTCTGGGGCATTTGAAGGGGTTCCAGGAGGCAGTGAGGACCAGCATCACTTTTCCCCGCTGGCACCTTTGCTGTGGCAGCAAAAGCTGGACGTTTGTCTTCTTTGCTCCAAACAACGCCAAAAGGGAAAAAAGGTGCTTTTAAGGATGGAGTCCGCAGGAAAGCAGAGAGGGCCAAATTGTCTGGGGCATTTGAAGGGGTTCCAGGAGGCAGTGAGGACCAGCATCACTTTTCCCCGCTGGCACCTTTGCTGTGGCAGCAAAAGCTGGACGTTTGTCTTTTTTGCTCCAAACACCGCCGAAAGCGAAAACAGGTGCTTTTGAGGATGGAGTCCGCAGGAAAGCAGAGAGGGCCAAATTGTCTGGGGCATTTGAAGGGGTTCCAGGAGGCAGTGAGGACCAGCATCACTTTTCCCCGCTGGCACCTTTGCTGTGGCAGCAAAAGCTGGACGTTTGTCTTTTTTGCTCCAAACACCGCCGAAAGCGAAAACAGGTGCTTTTGAGGATGGAGTCCGCAGGAAAGCAGAGAGGGCCAAATTGTCTGGGGCATTTGAAGGGGTTCCAGGAGGCAGTGAGGACCAGCATCACTTTTCCCCGCTGGCACCTTTGCTGTGGCAGCAAAAGCTGGACGTTTGTCTTTTTTGCTCCAAACAGCGCCGAAAGCGAAAACAGGTGCTTTTGAGGATGGAGTCCGCAGGAAAGCAGAGAGGGCCAAATTGTCTGGGGCATTTGAAGGGGTTCCAGGAGGCAGTGAGGACCAGCATCACTTTTCCCCGCTGGCACCTTTGCTGTGGCAGCAAAAGCTGGACGTTTGTCTTTTTTGCTCCAAACAGCGCCGAAAGCGAAAACAGGTGCTTTTGAGGATGGAGTCCGCAGGAAAGCAGAGAGGGCCAAATTGTCTGGGGCATTTGAAGGGGTTCCAGGAGGCAGTGAGGACCAGCATCACTTTTCCCCGCTGGCACCTTTGCTGTGGCAGCAAAAGCTGGACGTTTGTTCTTTTTTGCTCCGGAGGGCGCCGAAAGAGAAAAAAGGTGCTTTTGAGGATGGAGTCCGCAGGAAAGCAGAGAGGGCCAAATTGTCTGGGGCATTTGTAGGGGTTCCAGGAGGCAGTGAGGACCAGCATCACTTTTCCCCGCTGGTACCTTTGCTGTGGCAGCAAAAGCTGGACGTTTGTCTTTTTTGCTCCAAACACCGCCGAAAGCGAAAAAAGGTGCTTTTGAGGATGGAGTCCGCAGGAAAGCAGAGAGGGCCAAATTGTCTGGGGCATTTGAAGGGGTTCCAGGAGGCAGTGAGGACCAGCATCACTTTTCCCCGCTGGCACCTTTGCTGTGGCAGCAAAAGCTGGACGTTTGTCTTTTTTGCTCCGGAGGGCGCCGAAAGAGAAAAAAGGTGCTTTTGAGGATGGAGTCCGCAGGAAAGCAGAGAGGGCCAAATTGTCTGGGGCATTTGAAGGGGTTCCAGGAGGCAGTGAGGACCAGCATCACTTTTCCCCGCTGGCACCTTTGCTGTGGCAGCAAAAGCTGGACGTTTGTCTTTTTTGCTCCAAACACCGCCGAAAGCGAAAACAGGTGCTTTTGAGGATGGAGTCCGCAGGAAAGCAGAGAGGGCCAAATTGTCTGGGGCATTTGAAGGGGTTCCAGGAGGCAGTGAGGACCAGCATCACTTTTCCCCGCTGGCACCTTTGCTGTGGCAGCAAAAGCTGGACGTTCGTCTCTTTTGCTCCATACACCGCCGAAAGCGAAAACAGGTGCTTTTGAGGATGGAGTCCGCAGGAAAGCAGAGAGAGCCAAATTGTCTGGGGCATTTGAAGGGGTTCCAGGAGGCAGTGAGGACCAGCATCACTTTTCCCCGCTGGCACTTTTGCTGTGGCAGCAAAAGCTGGACGTTTTTCTTTTTTGCTCCAAACACCGCCGAAAGCGAAAACAGGTGCTTTTGAGGATGGAGTCCGCAGGAAAGCAGAGAGGGCCAAATTGTCTGGGGCATTTGAAGGGGTTCCAGGAGGCAGTGAGGACCAGCATCACTTTTCCCCGCTGGCACCTTTGCTGTGGCAGCAAAAGCTGGACCTTTGTCTTTTTTGCTCCAAACACCGCCGAAAGCGAAAACAGGTGCTTTTGAGGATGGAGTCCGCAGGAAAGCAGAGAGGGCCAAATTGTCTGGGGCATTTGAAGGGGTTCCAGGAGGCAGTGAGGACCAGCATCACTTTTCCCCGCTGGCACCTTTGCTGTGGCAGCAAAAGCTGGACGTTTGTCTTTTTTGCTCCAAACACCGCCAAAAGTGAAAAACGGTGCTTTTGAGGATGGAGTCCGCAGGAAAGCAGAGAGGGCCAAATTGTCTGGGGCATTTGAAGGGGTTCCAGGAGGCAGTGAGGACCAGCATCACTTTTCCCCGCTGGCACCTTTGCTGTGGCAGCAAAAGCTGGACCTTTGTCTTTTTTGCTCCAAACACCGCCGAAAGCGAAAACAGGTGCTTTTGAGGATGGAGTCCGCAGGAAAGCAGAGAGGGCCAAATTGTCTGGGGCATTTGAAGGGGTTCCAGGAGGCAGTGAGGACCAGCATCACTTTTCCCCGCTGGCACCTTTGCTGTGGCAGCAAAAGCTGGACGTTTGTCTTTTTTGCTCCAAACAGCGCCGAAAGCGAAAACAGGTGCTTTTGAGGATGGAGTCCGCAGGAAAGCAGAGAGGGCCAAATTGTCTGGGGCATTTGAAGGGGTTCCAGGAGGCAGTGAGGACCAGCATCACTTTTCCCCGCTGGCACCTTTGCTGTGGCAGCAAAAGCTGGACGTTTGTCTTCTTTGCTCCAAACAACGCCAAAAGGGAAAAAAGGTGCTTTTAAGGATGGAGTCCGCAGGAAAGCAGAGAGGGCCAAATTGTCTGGGGCATTTGAAGGGGTTCCAGGAGGCAGTGAGGACCAGCATCACTTTTCCCCGCTGGCACTTTTGCTGTGGCAGCAAAAGCTGGACGTTTGTCTTTTTTGCTCCAAACACCGCCGAAAGCGAAAACAGGTGCTTTTGAGGATGGAGTCCGCAGGAAAGCAGAGAGGGCCAAATTGTCTGGGGCATTTGAAGGGGTTCCAGGAGGCAGTGAGGACCAGCATCACTTTTCCCCGCTGGCACCTTTGCTGTGGCAGCAAAAGCTGGACGTTTGTCTTTTTGCTCCAAACACCGCCGAAAGCGAAAACAGGTGCTTTTGAGGATGGAGTCCGCAGGAAAGCAGAGAGGGCCAAATTGTCTGGGGCATTTGAAGGGGTTCCAGGAGGCAGTGAGGACCAGCATCACTTTTCCCCGCTGGCACCTTTGCTGTGGCAGCAAAAGCTGGACGTTTTTTGTTTTTTGCTCCAAACACCGCCGAAAGCGAAAACAGGTGCTTTTGAGGATGGAGTCCGCAGGAAAGCAGAGAGGGCCAAATTGTCTGGGGCATTTGAAGGGGTTCCAGGAGGCAGTGAGGACCAGCATCACTTTTCCCCGCTGGCACCTTTGCTGTGGCAGCAAAAGCTGGACGTTTGTCTTTTTTGCTCCAAACACCGCCGAAAGCGAAAACAGGTGCTTTTGAGGATGGAGTCCGCAGGAAAGCAGAGAGGGCCAAATTGTCTGGGCATTTGAAGGGGTTCCAGGAGGCAGTGAGGACCAGCATCACTTTTCCCCGCTGGCACCTTTGCTGTGGCAGCAAAAGCTGGACGTTTGTCTTTTTTGCTCCGGAGGGCGCCGAAAGAGAAAAAAGGTGCTTTTGAGGATGGAGTCCGCAGGAAAGCAGAGAGGGCCAAATTGTCTGGGGCATTTGAAGGGGTTCCAGGAGGCAGTGAGGACCAGCATCACTTTTCCCCGCTGGCACCTTTGCTGTGGCAGCAAAAGCTGGACGTTTGTCTTTTTTGCTCCAAACAGCGCCGAAAGCGAAACAGGTGCTTTTGAGGATGGAGTCCGCAGGAAAGCAGAGAGGGCCAAATTGTCTGGGGCATTTGAAGGGGTTCCAGGAGGCAGTGAGGACCAGCATCACTTTTCCCCGCTGGCACCTTTGCTGTGGCAGCAAAAGCTGGACGTTTGTCTTTTTTGCTCCAAACACCGCCAAAAGTGAAAAACGGTGCTTTTGAGGATGGAGTCCGCAGGAAAGCAGAGAGGGCCAAATTGTCTGGGGCATTTGAAGGGGTTCCAGGAGGCAGTGAGGACCAGCATCACTTTTCCCCGCTGGCACTTTTGCTGTGGCAGCAAAAGCTGGACGTTTGTCTTTTTTGCTCCAAACACCGCCGAAAGCGAAAACAGGTGCTTTTGAGGATGGAGTCCGCAGGAAAGCAGAGAGGGCCAAATTGTCTGGGGCATTTGAAGGGGTTCCAGGAGGCAGTGAGGACCAGCATCACTTTTCCCCGCTGGCACCTTTGCTGTGGCAGCCAAAGCTGGACGTTTGTCTTTTTTGCTCCAAACACCGCCGAAAGCGAAAACAGGTGCTTTTGAGGATGGAGTCCGCAGGAAAGCAGAGAGGGCCAAATTGTCTGGGGCATTTGAAGGGGTTCCAGGAGGCAGTGAGGACCAGCATCACTTTTCCCCGCTGGCACCTTTGCTGTGGCAGCAAAAGCTGGACGTTTGTCTTTTTTGCTCCAAACACTGCCGAAAGCGAAAACAGGTGCTTTTGAGGATGGAGTCCGCAGGAAAGCAGAGAGGGCCAAATTGTCTGGGGCATTTGAAGGGGTTCCAGGAGGCAGTGAGGACCAGCATCACTTTTCCCCGCTGGCACCTTTGCTGTGGCAGCAAAAGCTGGACGTTTGTCTTTTTTGCTCCAAACAGCGCCGAAAGCGAAAACAGGTGCTTTTGAGGATGGAGTCCGCAGGAAAGCAGAGAGGGCCAAATTGTCTGGGGCATTTGAAGGGGTTCCAGGAGGCAGTGAGGACCAGCATCACTTTTCCCCGCTGGCACCTTTGCTGTGGCAGCAAAAGCTGGACGTTTTTCTTTTTTGCTCCGGAGGGCGCCGAAAGAGAAAAAAGGTGCTTTTGAGGATGGAGTCCGCAGGAAAGCAGAGAGGGCCAAATTGTCTGGGGCATTTGAAGGGGTTCCAGGAGGCAGTGAGGACCAGCATCACTTTTCCCCGCTGGCACCTTTGCTGTGGCAGCAAAAGCTGGACGTTTGTCTTTTTTGCTCCAAACACCGCCGAAAGCGAAAACAGGTGCTTTTGAGGATGGAGTCCGCAGGAAAGCAGAGAGGGCCAAATTGTCTGGGGCATTTGAAGGGGTTCCAGGAGGCAGTGAGGACCAGCATCACTTTTCCCCGCTGGCACCTTTGCTGTGGCAGCAAAAGCTGGACGTTTGTCTTTTTTGCTCCAAACACCGCCGAAAGCGAAAACAGGTGCTTTTGAGGATGGAGTCCGCAGGAAAGCAGAGAGGGCCAAATTGTCTGGGGCATTTGAAGGGGTTCCAGGAGGCAGTGAGGACCAGCATCACTTTTCCCCGCTGGCACCTTTGCTGTGGCAGCAAAAGCTGGACGTTTGTCTTTTTTGCTCCAAACACCGCCGAAAGCGAAAACAGGTGCTTTTGAGGATGGATTCCGCAGGAAAGCAGAGAGGGCCAAATTGTCTGGGGCATTTGAAGGGGTTCCAGGAGGCAGTGAGGACCAGCATCACTTTTCTCCGCTGGCACCTCTGCTGTGGCAGCAAAAGCTGGACGTTTGTCTTCTTTCCTCCAAACAGCGCCGAAAGCGAAAACAGGTGCTTTTGAGGATGGAGTCCGCAGGAAAGCAGAGAGGGCCAAATTGTCTGGGGCATTTGAAGGGGTTCCAGGAGGCAGTGAGGACCAGCATCACTTTTCCTTGCTGGCACCTTTGCTGTGGCATCAAAAGCTGGACGTTTGTCTTTTTTGCTCCAAACACCGCCGAAAGCGAAAAAAGGTGCTTTTGAGGATGGAGTCCGCAGGAAAGCAGAGAGGGCCAAATTGTCTGGGGCATTTAAAGGGGTTCCAGGAGGCAGTGAGGACCAGCATCACTTTTCCCCGCTGGCACCTTTGCTGTGGCAGCAAAAGCTGGACGTTTGTCTTTTTTGCTCCAAACAGCGCCGAAAGCGAAAACAGGTGCTTTTGAGGATGGAGTCCGCAGGAAAGCAGAGAGGGCCAAATTGTCTGGGGCATTTGAAGGGGTTCCAGGAGGCAGTGAGGACCAGCATCACTTTTCCCCGCTGGCACCTTTGCTGTGGCAGCAAAAGCTGGACGTTTTTCTTTTTTGCTCCGGAGGGCGCCGAAAGAGAAAAAAGGTGCTTTTGAGGATGGAGTCCGCAGGAAAGCAGAGAGGGCCAAATTGTCTGGGGCATTTGAAGGGGTTCCAGGAGGCAGTGAGGACCAGCATCACTTTTCCCTGCTGGCACCTTTGCTGTGGCAGCAAAAGCTGGACGTTTGTCTTTTTTGCTCCGGAGGGCGCCGAAAGAGAAAAAAGGTGCTTTTGAGGATGGAGTCCGCAGGAAAGCAGAGAGGGCCAAATTGTCTGGGGCATTTGAAGGGGTTCCAGGAGGCAGTGAGGACCAGCATCACTTTTCCCCGCTGGCACCTTTGCTGTGGCAGCAAAAGCTGGACGTTTGTCTTTTTTGCTCCAAACACCGCCGAAAGCGAAAACAGGTGCTTTTGAGGATGGAGTCCGCAGGAAAGCAGAGAGGGCCAAATTGTCTGGGGCATTTGAAGGGGTTCCAGGAGGCAGTGAGGACCAGCATCACTTTTCCCCGCTGGCACCTTTGCTGTGGCAGCAAAAGCTGGACGTTTGTCTTTTTTGCTCCAAACACCGCCGAAAGCGAAAACAGGTGCTTTTGAGGATGGAGTCCGCAGGAAAGCAGAGAGGGCCAAATTGTCTGGGGCATTTGAAGGGGTTCCAGGAGGCAGTGAGGACCAGCATCACTTTTCCCCGCTGGCACCTTTGCTGTGGCAGCAAAAGCTGGACGTTTGTCTTTTTTGCTCCAAACACCGCCGAAAGCGAAAACAGGTGCTTTTGAGGATGGAGTCCGCAGGAAAGCAGAGAGGGCCAAATTGTCTGGGGCATTTGAAGGGGTTCCAGGAGGCAGTGAGGACCAGCATCACTTTTCCCCGCTGGCACCTTTGCTGTGGCAGCAAAAGCTGGACGTTTTTCTTTTTTGCTCCGGAGGGCGCCGAAATAGAAAAAAGGTGCTTTTGAGGATGGAGTCCGCAGGAAAGCAGAGAGGGCCAAATTGTCTGGGGCATTTGAAGGGGTTCCAGGAGGCAGTGAGGACCAGCATCACTTTTCCCCGCTGGCACCTTTGCTGTGGCAGCAAAAGCTGGACGTTTGTCTTTTTTGCTCCAAACACCGCCGAAAGCGAAAACAGGTGCTTTTGAGGATGGAGTCCGCAGGAAAGCAGAGAGGGCCAAATTGTCTGGGGCATTTGAGGGGGTTCCAGGAGGCAGTGAGGACCAGCATCACTTTTCCCCGCTGGCACCTTTGCTGTGGCAGCCAAAGCTGGACGTTTGTCTTTTTTGCTCCAAACACCGCCGAAAGCGAGAACAGGTGCTTTTGAGGATGGAGTCCGCAGGAAAGCAGAGAGGGCCAAATTGTCTGGGGCATTTGAAGGGGTTCCAGGAGGCAGTGAGGACCAGCATCACTTTTCCCCGCTGGCACCTTTGCTGTGGCAGCAAAAGCTGGACGTTTGTCTTTTTTGCTCCAAACACCGCCGAAAGCGAAAACAGGTGCTTTTGAGGATGGATTCCGCAGGAAAGCAGAGAGGGCCAAATTGTCTGGGGCATTTGAAGGGGTTCCAGGAGGCAGTGAGGACCAGCATCACTTTTCTCCGCTGGCACCTCTGCTGTGGCAGCAAAAGCTGGACGTTTGTCTTCTTTCCTCCAAACAGCGACGAAAGCGAAAACTGGTGCTTTTGAGGATGGAGTCCGCAGGAAAGCAGAGAGGGCCAAATTGTCTGGGGCATTTGAAGGGGTTCCAGGAGGCAGTGAGGACCAGCATCACTTTTCCCCGCTGGCACCTTTGCTGTGGCAGCAAAAGCTGGACGTTTGTCTTTTTTGCTCCAAACACCGCCGAAAGCGAAAACAGGTGCTTTTGAGGATGGAGTCCGCAGGAAAGCAGAGAGGGCCAAATTGTCTGGGGCATTTGAAGGGGTTCCAGGAGGCAGTGAGGACCAGCATCACTTTTCCCCGCTGGCACCTTTGCTGTGGCAGCAAAAGCTGGACGTTTTTGTTTTTTGCTCCGTAGGGCGCCGAAAGCGAAAACAGGTGCTTTTGAGGATGGAGTCCGCAGGAAAGCAGAGAGGGCCAAATTGTCTGGGGCATTTGAAGGGGTTCCAGGAGGCAGTGAGGACCAGCATCACTTTTCCCCGCTGGCACCTTTGCTGTGGCAGCAAAAGCTGGACGTTTGTCTTTTTTGCTCCAAACACCGCCAAAAGTGAAAAACGGTGCTTTTGAGGATGGAGTCCGCAGGAAAGCAGAGAGGGCCAAATTGTCTGGGGCATTTGAAGGGGTTCCAGGAGGCAGTGAGGACCAGCATCACTTTTCCCCGCTGGCACCTTTGCTGTGGCAGCAAAAGCTGGACGTTTGTCTTTTTTGCTCTAAACACCGCCGAAAGCGAAAACAGGTGCTTTTGAGGATGGAGTCCGCAGGAAAGCAGAGAGGGCCAAATTGTCTGGGGCATTTGAAGGGGTTCCAGGAGGCAGTGAGGACCAGCATCACTTTTCCCCGCTGGCACCTTTGCTGTGGCAGCAAAAGCTGGACGTTTGTCTTTTTTGCTCCAAACAGCGCCGAAAGCGAAAACAGGTGCTTTTGAGGAAGGAGTCCGCAGGAAAGCAGAGAGGGCCAAATTGTCTGGGGCATTTGAAGGGGTTCCAGGAGGCAGTGAGGACCAGCATCACTTTTCCCCGCTGGCACCTTTGCTGTGGCAGCAAAAGCTGGACGTTTGTCTTTTTTGCTCCAAACACCGCCGAAAGCGAAAACAGGTGCTTTTGAGGATGGAGTCCGCAGGAAAGCAGAGAGGGCCAAATTGTCTGGGGCATTTGAAGGGGTTCCAGGAGGCAGTGAGGACCAGCATCACTTTTCTCCGCTGGCACCTCTGCTGTGGCAGCAAAAGCTGGACGTTTGTCTTCTTTCCTCCAAACAGCGACGAAAGCGAAAACTGGTGCTTTTGAGGATGGAGTCCGCAGGAAAGCAGAGAGGGCCAAATTGTCTGGGGCATTTGAAGGGGTTCCAGGAGGCAGTGAGGACCAGCATCACTTTTCCTTGCTGGCACCTTTGCTGTGGCAGCAAAAGCTGGACGTTTGTCTTTTTTGCTCCAAACACCGCCGAAAGCGAAAACAGGTGCTTTTGAGGATGGAGTCCGCAGGAAAGCAGAGAGGGCCAAATTGTCTGGGGCATTTGAAGGGGTTCCAGGAGGCAGTGAGGACCAGCATCACTTTTCCCCGCTGGCACCTTTGCTGTGGCAGCAAAAGCTGGACGTTTTTGTTTTTTGCTCCGTAGGGCGCCGAAAGCGAAAACAGGTGCTTTTGAGGATGGAGTCTGCAGGAAAGCAGAGAGGGCCAAATTGTCTGGAGCATTTGAAGGGGTTCCAGGAGGCAGTGAGGACCAGCATCACTTTTCCCCGCTGGCACCTTTGCTGTGGCAGCAAAAGCTGGACGTTTGTCTTTTTTGCTCCAAACACCGCCAAAAGTGAAAAACGGTGCTTTGAGGATGGAGTCCGCAGGAAAGCAGAGAGGGCCAAATTGTCTGGGGCATTTGAAGGGGTTCCAGGAG
Source organism: Vanellus vanellus (assembly GCF_965231255.1). Classification (NCBI taxonomy): domain Eukaryota; kingdom Metazoa; phylum Chordata; class Aves; order Charadriiformes; family Charadriidae; genus Vanellus; species Vanellus vanellus. Next base: position 36,783 of record NW_028127109.1, on the reverse strand, counting down.
GCAGTGAGGACCAGCATCACTTTTCCCCGCTGGCACCTTTGCTGTGGCAGCAAAAGCTGGACGTTTGTCTTTTTTGCTCCAAACAGCGCCGAAAGCGAAAACAGGTGCTTTTGAGGATGGAGTCCGCAGGAAAGCAGAGAGGGCCAAATTGTCTGGGGCATTTGAAGGGGTTCCAGGAGGCAGTGAGGACCAGCATCACTTTTCCCCGCTGGAACCTTTGCTGTGGCAGCAAAAGCTGGACGTTTGTCTTTTTTGCTCCAAACAGTGTCGAAAGCGAAAACAGGTGCTTTTGAGGATGGAGTCCGCAGGAAAGCAGAGAGGGCCAAATTGTCTGGGGCATTTGAAGGGGTTCCAGGAGGCAGTGAGGACCAGCATCACTTTTCCCCGCTGGCACCTTTGCTGTGGCAGCAAAAGCTGGACGTTTTTCTTTTTTGCTCCGGAGGGCGCCGAAAGAGAAAAAAGGTGCTTTTGAGGATGGAGTCCGCAGGAAAGCAGAGAGGGCCAAATTGTCTGGGGCATTTGAAGGGGTTCCAGGAGGCAGTGAGGACCAGCATCACTTTTCTCCGCTGGCACCTTTGCTGTGGCAGCAAAAGCTGGACATTTGTCTTTTTTGCTCCGGAGGGCGCCGAAAGAGAAAAAAGGTGCTTTTGAGGATGGAGTCCGCAGGAAAGCAGAGAGGGCCAAATTGTCTGGGGCATTTGAAGGGGTTCCAGGAGGCAGTGAGGACCAGCATCACTTTTCCCCGCTGGCACCTTTGCTGTGGCAGCCAAAGCTGGACGTTTGTCTTTTTTGCTCCAAACACCGCCGAAAGCGAAAACAGGTGCTTTTGAGGATGGAGTCCGCAGGAAAGCAGAGAGGGCCAAATTGTCTGGGGCATTTGAAGGGGTTCCAGGAGGCAGTGAGGACCAGCATCACTTTTCCCCGCTGGCACCTTTGCTGTGGCAGCAAAAGATGGACGTTTGTCTTTTTTGCTCCAAACACCGCCGAAAGCGAAAACAGGTGCTTTTGAGGATGGATTCCGCAGGAAAGCAGAGAGGGCCAAATTGTCTGGGGCATTTGAAGGGGTTCCAGGAGGCAGTGAGGACCAGCATCACTTTTCCCCGCTGGCACCTTTGCTGTGGCAGCAAAAGCTGGACGTTTGTCTTTTTTGCTCCAAACAGTGTCGAAAGCGAAAACAGGTGCTTTTGAGGATGGAGTCCGCAGGAAAGCAGAGAGGGCCAAATTGTCTGGGGCATTTGAAGGGGTTCCAGGAGGCAGTGAGGACCAGCATCACTTTTCCCCGCTGGCACCTTTGCTGTGGCAGCAAAAGCTGGACGTTTTTCTTTTTTGCTCCGGAGGGCGCCGAAAGAGAAAAAAGGTGCTTTTGAGGATGGAGTCCGCAGGAAAGCAGAGAGGGCCAAATTGTCTGGGGCATTTGAAGGGGTTCCAGGAGGCAGTGAGGACCAGCATCACTTTTCTCCGCTGGCACCTCTGCTGTGGCAGCAAAAGCTGGACGTTTGTCTTTTTTGCTCCGGAGGGCGCCGAAAGAGAAAAAAGGTGCTTTTGAGGATGGAGTCCGCAGGAAAGCAGAGAGGGCCAAATTGTCTGGGGCATTTGAAGGGGTTCCAGGAGGCAGTGAGGACCAGCATCACTTTTCCCCGCTGGCACCTTTGCTGTGGCAGCAAAAGCTGGACGTTTGTCTTTTTTGCTCCAAACACCGCCGAAAGCGAAAACAGGTGCTTTTGAGGATGGAGTCCGCAGGAAAGCAGAGAGGGCCAAATTGTCTGGGGCATTTGAAGGGGTTCCAGGAGGCAGTGAGGACCAGCATCACTTTTCCCCGCTGGCACCTTTGCTGTGGCAGCAAAAGCTGGACGTTTGTCTTTTTTGCTCCAAACAGCGCCGAAAGCGAAAACAGGTGCTTTTGAGGATGGAGTCCGCAGGAAAGCAGAGAGGGCCAAATTGTCTGGGGCATTTGAAGGGGTTCCAGGAGGCAGTGAGGACCAGCATCACTTTTCTCCGCTGGCACCTCTGCTGTGGCAGCAAAAGCTGGACGTTTGTCTTCTTTCCTCCAAACAGCGACGAAAGCGAAAACTGGTGCTTTTGAGGATGGAGTCCGCAGGAAAGCAGAGAGGGCCAAATTGTCTGGGGCATTTGAAGGGGTTCCAGGAGGCAGTGAGGACCAGCATCACTTTTCCCCGCTGGCACCTTTGCTGTGGCAGCAAAAGCTGGACGTTTTTGTTTTTTGCTCCGTAGGGCGCCGAAAGCGAAAACAGGTGCTTTTGAGGATGGAGTCCGCAGGAAAGCAGAGAGGGCCAAATTGTCTGGGGCATTTGAAGGGGTTCCAGGAGGCAGTGAGGACCAGCATCACTTTTCCCCGCTGGCACCTTTGCTGTGGCAGCAAAAGCTGGACGTTTTTGTTTTTTGCTCCGTAGGGCGCCGAAAGCGAAAACAGGTGCTTTTGAGGATGGAGTCTGCAGGAAAGCAGAGAGGGCCAAATTGTCTGGAGCATTTGAAGGGGTTCCAGGAGGCAGTGAGGACCAGCATCACTTTTCCCCGCTGGCACCTTTGCTGTGGCAGCAAAAGCTGGACGTTTGTCTTTTTTGCTCCAAACACCGCCAAAAGTGAAAAACGGTGCTTTGAGGATGGAGTCCGCAGGAAAGCAGAGAGGGCCAAATTGTCTGGGGCATTTGAAGGGGTTCCAGGAGGCAGTGAGGACCAGCATCACTTTTCCCCGCTGGCACCTTTGCTGTGGCAGCAAAAGCTGGACGTTTGTCTTTTTTGCTCCAAACAGCGCCGAAAGCGAAAACAGGTGCTTTTGAGGATGGAGTCCGCAGGAAAGCAGAGAGGGCCAAATTGTCTGGGGCATTTGAAGGGGTTCCAGGAGGCAGTGAGGACCAGCATCACTTTTCCCCGCTGGCACCTTTGCTGTGGCAGCAAAAGCTGGACGTTTGTCTTTTTTGCTCCAAACAGTGTCGAAAGCGAAAACAGGTGCTTTTGAGGATGGAGTCCGCAGGAAAGCAGAGAGGGCCAAATTGTCTGGGGCATTTGAAGGGGTTCCAGGAGGCAGTGAGGACCAGCATCACTTTTCCCTGCTGGCACCTTTGCTGTGGCAGCAAAAGCTGGACGTTTGTCTTTTTTGCTCCAAACACCGCCGAAAGCGAAAACAGGTGCTTTTGAGGATGGAGTCCGCAGGAAAGCAGAGAGGGCCAAATTGTCTGGGGCATTTGAAGGGGTTCCAGGAGGCAGTGAGGACCAGCATCACTTTTCCCCGCTGGCACCTTTGCTGTGGCAGCAAAAGCTGGACGTTTGTCTTCTTTTCTCCAAACAGCGCCCAAAGTGAAAACAGGTGCTTTTGAGGATGGAGTCCGCAGGAAAGCAGAGAGGGCCAAATTGTCTGGGGCATTTGAAGGGGTTCCAGGAGGCAGTGAGGACCAGCATCACTTTTCCCCGCTGGCACCTTTGCTGTGGCAGCAAAAGCTGGACGTTTGTCTTTTTTGCTCCAAACAGCGCCGAAAGCGAAAACAGGTGCTTTTGAGGATGGAGTCCGCAGGAAAGCAGAGAGGGCCAAATTGTGTGGGGCATTTGAAGGGGTTCCAGGAGGCAGTGAGGACCAGCATCACTTTTCCCCGCTGGCACCTTTGCTGTGGCAGCAAAAGCTGGACGTTTGTCTTTTTTGCTCCAAACAGCGCCGAAAGCGAAAACAGGTGCTTTTGAGGATGGAGTCCGCAGGAAAGCAGAGAGGGCCAAATTGTCTGGGGCATTTGAAGGGGTTCCAGGAGGCAGTGAGGACCAGCATCACTTTTCCCCGCTGGCACCTTTGCTGTGGCAGCAAAAGCTGGACGTTTGTCTTCTTTTCTCCAAACAGCGCCCAAAGTGAAAACAGGTGCTTTTGAGGATGGAGTCCGCAGGAAAGCAGAGAGGGCCAAATTGTCTGGGGCATTTGAAGGGGTTCCAGGAGGCAGTGAGGACCAGCATCACTTTTCCCCGCTGGCACCTTTGCTGTTGCAGCAAAAGCTGGACGTTTGTCTTTTTTGCTCCAAACACCGCCGAAAGCGAAAACAGGTGCTTTTGAGGATGGAGTCCGCAGGAAAGCAGAGAGGGCCAAATTGTCTGGGGCATTTGAAAGGGTTCCAGGAGGCAGTGAGGACCAGCATCACTTTTCCCCGCTGGCACCTTTGCTGTGGCAGCAAAAGCTGGACGTTTGTCTTTTTTGCTCTAAACAGCGCCGAAAGCGAAAACAGGTGCTTTTGAGGATGGAGTCCGCAGGAAAGCAGAGAGGGCCAAATTGTCTGGGGCATTTGAAGGGGTTCCAGGAGGCAGTGAGGACCAGCATCACTTTTCCCCGCTGGCACCTTTGCTGTGGCAGCAAAAGCTGGACGTTTGTCTTTTTTGCTCCGGAGGACGCCGAAAGAGAAAAAAGGTGCTTTTGAGGATGGAGTCCGCAGGAAAGCAGAGAGGGCCAAATTGTCTGGGGCATTTGAAGGGGTTCCAGGAGGCAGTGAGGACCAGCATCACTTTTCCCTGCTGGCACCTTTGCTGTGGCAGCAAAAGCTCGACGTTCGTCTTTTTTGCTCCAAACACCGCCGAAAGTGAAAAACGGTGCTTTTGAGGATAGAGTCCGCAGGAAAGCAGAGAGGGCCAAATTGTCTGGGGCATTTGTAGGGGTTCCAGGAGGCAGTGAGGACCAGCATCACTTTTCCCCGCTGGCACCTTTGCTGTGGCAGCAAAAGCTGGACCTATATTTTTTTTGCTCCGGAGGGCGCCGAAAGAGAAAAAAGGTGCTTTTGAGGATGGAGTCCGCAGGAAAGCAGAGAGGGCCAAATTGTCTGGGGCATTTGAAGGGGTTCCAGGAGGCAGTGAGGACCAGCATCACTTTTCCCCGCTGGCACCTTTGCTGTGGCAGCAAAAGCTGGACGTTTTTGTTTTTTGCTCCGTAGGGCGCCGAAAGCGAAAACAGGTGCTTTTGAGGATGGAGTCCGCAGGAAAGCAGAGAGGGCCAAATTGTCTGGGGCATTTGAAGGGGTTCCAGGAGGCAGTGAGGACCAGCATCACTTTTCCCCGCTGGCACCTTTGCTGTGGCAGCAAAAGCTGGACGTTTTTGTTTTTTGCTCCGTAGGGCGCCGAAAGCGAAAACAGGTGCTTTTGAGGATGGAGTCCGCAGGAAAGCAGAGAGGGCCAAATTGTCTGGGGCATTTGAAGGGGTTCCAGGAGGCAGTGAGGACCAGCATCACTTTTCCCCGCTGGCACCTTTGCTGTGGCATCAAAAGCTGGACGTTTGTCTTTTTTGCTCCAAACACCGCCAAAAGTGAAAAACGGTGCTTTTGAGGATGGAGTCCGCAGGAAAGCAGAGAGGGCCAAATTGTCTGGGGCATTTGAAGGGGTTCCAGGAGGCAGTGAGGACCAGCATCACTTTTCCCTGCTGGCACCTTTGCTGTGGCAGCAAAAGCTGGACGTTTGTCTTTTTTGCTCCAAACAGCGCCGAAAGCGAAAACAGGTGCTTTTGAGGATGGAGTCCGCAGGAAAGCAGAGAGGGCCAAATTGTCTGGGGCATTTGAAGGGGTTCCAGGAGGCAGTGAGGACCAGCATCACTTTTCCCCGCTGGCACCTTTGCTGTGGCAGCAAAAGCTGGACGTTTGTCTTTTTTGCTCCAAACAGTGTCGAAAGCGAAAACAGGTGCTTTTGAGGATGGAGTCCGCAGGAAAGCAGAGAGGGCCAAATTGTCTGGGGCATTTGAAGGGGTTCCAGGAGGCAGTGAGGACCAGCATCACTTTTCCCCGCTGGCACCTTTGCTGTGGCAGCAAAAGCTGGACGTTTGTCTTTTTTGCTCCAAACAGCGCCGAAAGCGAAAAAAGGTGCTTTTGAGGATGGAGTCCGCAGGAAAGCAGAGAGGGCCAAATTGTCTGGGGCATTTGAAGGGGTTCCAGGAGGCAGTGAGGACCAGCATCACTTTTCCCCGCTGGCACCTTTGCTGTGGCAGCAAAAGCTGGACGTTTGTCTTTTTTGCTCCAAACACCGCCGAAAGCGAAAACAGGTGCTTTTGAGGATGGAGTCCGCAGGAAAGCAGAGAGGGCCAAATTGTCTGGGGCATTTGTAGGGGTTCCAGGAGGCAGTGAGGACCAGCATCACTTTTCCCCGCTGGCACCTTTGCTGTGGCAGCAAAAGCTGGACCTATATTTTTTTTGCTCCGGAGGGCGCCTAAAGAGAAAAAAGGTGCTTTTGAGGATGGAGTCCGCAGGAAAGCAGAGAGGGCCAAATTGTCTGGGGCATTTGAAGGGGTTCCAGGAGGCAGTGAGGACCAGCATCACTTTTCCCCGCTGGCACCTCTGCTGTGGCAGCAAAAGCTGGACGTTTGTCTTTTTTGCTCCAAACACCGCCGAAAGCGAAAACAGGTGCTTTTGAGGATGGAGTCCGCAGGAAAGCAGAGAGGGCCAAATTGTCTGGGGCATTTGAAGGGGTTCCAGGAGGCAGTGAGGACCAGCATCACTTTTCCCCGCTGGCACCTTTGCTGTGGCATCAAAAGCTGGACGTTTGTCTTTTTTGCTCCAAACAGCGCCGAAAGTGAAAAACAGTGCTTTTGAGGATAGAGTCCGCAGGAAAGCAGAGAGGGCCAAATTGTCTGGGGCATTTGAAGGGGTTCCAGGAGGCAGTGAGGACCAGCATCACTTTTCCCCGCTGGCACCTTTGCTGTGGCAGCAAAAGCTGGACGTTTGTCTTTTTTGCTCCAAACACCGCCGAAAACGAAAACAGGTGCTTTTGAGGATAGAGTCCGCAGGAAAGCAGAGAGGGCCAAATTGTCTGGGGCATTTGAAGGGGTTCCAGGAGGCAGTGAGGACCAGCATCACTTTTCCCCGCTGGCACCTTTGCTGTGGCAGCAAAAGCTGGACGTTTGTCTTTTTTGCTCCAAACACCGCCAAAAGTGAAAAACGGTGCTTTTGAGGATGGAGTCCGCAGGAAAGCAGAGAGGGCCAAATTGTCTGGGGCATTTGAAGGGGTTCCAGGAGGCAGTGAGGACCAGCATCACTTTTCCCTGCTGGCACCTTTGCTGTGGCAGCAAAAGCTGGACGTTTGTCTTTTTTGCTCCAAACACCGCCGAAAGCGAAAACAGGTGCTTTTGAGGATGGAGTCCGCAGGAAAGCAGAGAGGGCCAAATTGTCTGGGGCATTTGAAGGGGTTCCAGGAGGCAGTGAGGACCAGCATCACTTTTCCCCGCTGGCACCTTTGCTGTGGCAGCAAAAGCTGGACGTTTGTCTTCTTTTCTCCAAACAGCGCCCAAAGTGAAAACAGGTGCTTTTGAGGATGGAGTCCGCAGGAAAGCAGAGAGGGCCAAATTGTCTGGGGCATTTGAAGGGGTTCCAGGAGGCAGTGAGGACCAGCATCACTTTTCCCAGCTGGCACCTTTGCTGTGGCAGCAAAAGCTGGACGTTTGTCTTTTTTGCTCCAAACACCGCCGAAAGCGAAAACAGGTGCTTTTGAGGATGGAGTCCGCAGGAAAGCAGAGAGGGCCAAATTGTCTGGGGCATTTGAAAGGGTTCCAGGAGGCAGTGAGGACCAGCATCACTTTTCCCCGCTGGCACCTTTGCTGTGGCAGCAAAAGCTGGACGTTTGTCTTTTTTGCTCCAAACACCGCCGAAAGCGAAAACAGGTGCTTTTGAGGATGGAGTCCGCAGGAAAGCAGAGAGGGCCAAATTGTCTGGGGCATTTGAAAGGGTTCCAGGAGGCAGTGAGGACCAGCATCACTTTTCCCCGCTGGCACCTTTGCTGTGGCAGCAAAAGCTGGACGTTTGTCTTTTTTGCTCTAAACAGCGCCGAAAGCGAAAACAGGTGCTTTTGAGGATGGAGTCCGCAGGAAAGCAGAGAGGGCCAAATTGTCTGGGGCATTTGAAGGGGTTCCAGGAGGCAGTGAGGACCAGCATCACTTTTCCCCGCTGGCACCTTTGCTGTGGCAGCAAAAGCTGGACGTTTGTCTTTTTTGCTCCAAACACCGCCAAAAGTGAAAAACGGTGCTTTTGAGGATGGAGTCCGCAGGAAAGCAGAGAGGGCCAAATTGTCTGGGGCATTTGAAGGGGTTCCAGGAGGCAGTGAGGACCAGCATCACTTTTCCCTGCTGGCACCTTTGCTGTGGCAGCAAAAGCTGGACGTTTGTCTTTTTTGCTCCAAACACCGCCGAAAGAGAAAACAGGTGCTTTTGAGGATGGAGTCCGCAGGAAAGCAGAGAGGGCCAAATTGTCTGGGGCATTTGAAGGGGTTCCAGGAGGCAGTGAGGACCAGCATCACTTTTCCCCGCTGGCACCTTTGCTGTGGCAGCAAAAGCTGGACGTTTGTCTTCTTTTCTCCAAACAGCGCCCAAAGTGAAAACAGGTGCTTTTGAGGATGGAGTCCGCAGGAAAGCAGAGAGGGCCAAATTGTCTGGGGCATTTGAAGGGGTTCCAGGAGGCAGTGAGGACCAGCATCACTTTTCCCAGCTGGCACCTTTGCTGTGGCAGCAAAAGCTGGACGTTTGTCTTTTTTGCTCCAAACACCGCCGAAAGCGAAAACAGGTGCTTTTGAGGATGGAGTCCGCAGGAAAGCAGAGAGGGCCAAATTGTCTGGGGCATTTGAAAGGGTTCCAGGAGGCAGTGAGGACCAGCATCACTTTTCCCCGCTGGCACCTTTGCTGTGGCAGCAAAAGCTGGACGTTTGTCTTTTTTGCTCTAAACAGCGCCGAAAGCGAAAACAGGTGCTTTTGAGGATGGAGTCCGCAGGAAAGCAGAGAGGGCCAAATTGTCTGGGGCATTTGAAGGGGTTCCAGGAGGCAGTGAGGACCAGCATCACTTTTCCCCGCTGGCACCTCTGCTGTGGCAGCAAAAGCTGGACGTTTGTCTTTTTTGCTCCAAACACCGCCGAAAGCGAAAACAGGTGCTTTTGAGGATGGAGTCCGCAGGAAAGCAGAGAGGGCCAAATTGTCTGGGGCATTTGAAGGGGTTCCAGGAGGCAGTGAGGACCAGCATCACTTTTCCCCGCTGGCACCTCTGCTGTGGCAGCAAAAGCTGGACGTTTGTCTTTTTTGCTCCAAACACCGCCGAAAGCGAAAACAGGTGCTTTTGAGGATGGAGTCCGCAGGAAAGCAGAGAGGGCCAAATTGTCTGGGGCATTTGAAGGGGTTCCAGGAGGCAGTGAGGACCAGCATCACTTTTCCCCGCTGGCACCTTTGCTGTGGCATCAGAAGCTGGACGTTTGTCTTTTTTTGCTCCAAACACCGCCGAAAGCGAAAACAGGTGCTTTTGAGGATAGAGTCCGCAGGAAAGCAGAGAGGGCCAAATTGTCTGGGGCATTTGAAGGGGTTCCAGGAGGCAGTGAGGACCAGCATCACTTTTCCCCGCTGGCACCTTTGCTGTGGCAGCAAAAGCTGGACGTTTGTCTTTTTTGCTCCAAACACCGCCGAAAGCGAAAACAGGTGCTTTTGAGGATGGAGTCCGCAGGAAAGCAGAGAGGGCCAAATTGTCTGGGGCATTTGAAGGGGTTCCAGGAGGCAGTGAGGACCAGCATCACTTTTCCCCGCTGGCACCTTTGCTGTGGCAGCAAAAGCTGGACGTTTGTCTTTTTTGCTCCAAACACCGCCGAAAACGAAAACAGGTGCTTTTGAGGATAGAGTCCGCAGGAAAGCAGAGAGGGCCAAATTGTCTGGGGCATTTGAAGGGGTTCCAGGAGGCAGTGAGGACCAGCATCACTTTTCCCCGCTGGCACCTTTGCTGTGGCAGCAAAAGCTGGACGTTTGTCTTTTTTGCTCCAAACACCGCCAAAAGTGAAAAACGGTGCTTTTGAGGATGGAGTCCGCAGGAAAGCAGAGAGGGCCAAATTGTCTGGGGCATTTGAAGGGGTTCCAGGAGGCAGTGAGGACCAGCATCACTTTTCCCTGCTGGCACCTTTGCTGTGGCAGCAAAAGCTGGACGTTTGTCTTTTTTGCTCCAAACACCGCCGAAAGCGAAAACAGGTGCTTTTGAGGATGGAGTCCGCAGGAAAGCAGAGAGGGCCAAATTGTCTGGGGCATTTGAAGGGGTTCCAGGAGGCAGTGAGGACCAGCATCACTTTTCCCCGCTGGCACCTTTGCTGTGGCAGCAAAAGCTGGACGTTTGTCTTCTTTTCTCCAAACAGCGCCCAAAGTGAAAACAGGTGCTTTTGAGGATGGAGTCCGCAGGAAAGCAGAGAGGGCCAAATTGTCTGGGGCATTTGAAGGGGTTCCAGGAGGCAGTGAGGACCAGCATCACTTTTCCCAGCTGGCACCTTTGCTGTGGCAGCAAAAGCTGGACGTTTGTCTTTTTTGCTCCAAACACCGCCGAAAGCGAAAACAGGTGCTTTTGAGGATGGAGTCCGCAGGAAAGCAGAGAGGGCCAAATTGTCTGGGGCATTTGAAAGGGTTCCAGGAGGCAGTGAGGACCAGCATCACTTTTCCCCGCTGGCACCTTTGCTGTGGCAGCAAAAGCTGGACGTTTGTCTTTTTTGCTCCAAACAGCGCCGAAAGCGAAAACAGGTGCTTTTGAGGATGGAGTCCGCAGGAAAGCAGAGAGGGCCAAATTGTCTGGGGCATTTGAAAGGGTTCCAGGAGGCAGTGAGGACCAGCATCACTTTTCCCCGCTGGCACCTTTGCTGTGGCAGCAAAAGCTGGACGTTTGTCTTTTTTGCTCTAAACAGCGCCGAAAGCGAAAACAGGTGCTTTTGAGGATGGAGTCCGCAGGAAAGCAGAGAGGGCCAAATTGTCTGGGGCATTTGAAGGGGTTCCAGGAGGCAGTGAGGACCAGCATCACTTTTCCCCGCTGGCACCTTTGCTGTGGCAGCAAAAGCTGGACGTTTGTCTTTTTTGCTCCAAACACCGCCAAAAGTGAAAAACGGTGCTTTTGAGGATGGAGTCCGCAGGAAAGCAGAGAGGGCCAAATTGTCTGGGGCATTTGAAGGGGTTCCAGGAGGCAGTGAGGACCAGCATCACTTTTCCCTGCTGGCACCTTTGCTGTGGCAGCAAAAGCTGGACGTTTGTCTTTTTTGCTCCAAACACCACCGAAAGCGAAAACAGGTGCTTTTGAGGATGGAGTCCGCAGGAAAGCAGAGAGGGCCAAATTGTCTGGGGCATTTGAAGGGGTTCCAGGAGGCAGTGAGGACCAGCATCACTTTTCCCCGCTGGCACCTTTGCTGTGGCAGCAAAAGCTGGACGTTTGTCTTCTTTTCTCCAAACAGCGCCCAAAGTGAAAAACGGTGCTTTTGAGGATGGAGTCCGCAGGAAAGCAGAGAGGGCCAAATTGTCTGGGGCATTTGAAAGGGTTCCAGGAGGCAGTGAGGACCAGCATCACTTTTCCCCGCTGGCACCTTTGCTGTGGCAGCAAAAGCTGGACGTTTGTCTTTTTTGCTCTAAACAGCGCCGAAAGCGAAAACAGGTGCTTTTGAGGATGGAGTCCGCAGGAAAGCAGAGAGGGCCAAATTGTCTGGGGCATTTGAAGGGGTTCCAGGAGGCAGTGAGGACCAGCATCACTTTTCCCCGCTGGCACCTTTGCTGTGGCAGCAAAAGCTGGACGTTTGTCTTTTTTGCTCCGGAGGACGCCGAAAGAGAAAACAGGTGCTTTTGAGGATGGAGTCCGCAGGAAAGCAGAGAGGGCCAAATTGTCTGGGGCATTTGAAGGGGTTCCAGGAGGCAGTGAGGACCAGCATCACTTTTCCCTGCTGGCACCTTTGCTGTGGCAGCAAAAGCTCGACGTTCGTCTTTTTTGCTCCAAACACCGCCGAAAGTGAAAAACGGTGCTTTTGAGGATAGAGTCCGCAGGAAAGCAGAGAGGGCCAAATTGTCTGGGGCATTTGTAGGGGTTCCAGGAGGCAGTGAGGACCAGCATCACTTTTCCCCGCTGGCACCTTTGCTGTGGCAGCAAAAGCTGGACCTATATTTTTTTTGCTCCGGAGGGCGCCGAAAGAGAAAACAGGTGCTTTTGAGGATGGAGTCCGCAGGAAAGCAGAGAGGGCCAAATTGTCTGGGGCATTTGAAGGGGTTCCAGGAGGCAGTGAGGACCAGCATCACTTTTCCCCGCTGGCACCTCTGCTGTGGCAGCAAAAGCTGGACGTTTGTCTTTTTTGCTCCAAACACCGCCGAAAGCGAAAACAGGTGCTTTTGAGGATGGAGTCCGCAGGAAAGCAGAGAGGGCCAAATTGTCTGGGGCATTTGAAGGGGTTCCAGGAGGCAGTGAGGACCAGCATCACTTTTCCCCGCTGGCACCTTTGCTGTGGCAGCAAAAGCTGGACGTTTTTGTTTTTTGCTCCGTAGGGCGCCGAAAGCGAAAACAGGTGCTTTTGAGGATGGAGTCCGCAGGAAAGCAGAGAGGGCCAAATTGTCTGGGGCATTTGAAGGGGTTCCAGGAGGCAGTGAGGACCAGCATCACTTTTCCCCGCTGGCATCTTTGCTGTGGCAGCAAAAGCTGGACGTTTTTGTTTTTTGCTCCGTAGGGCGCCGAAAGCGAAAACAGGTGCTTTTGAGGATAGAGTCCGCAGGAAAGCAGAGAGGGCCAAATTGTCTGGGGCATTTGAAGGGGTTCCAGGAGGCAGTGAGGACCAGCATCACTTTTCCCCGCTGGCACCTTTGCTGTGGCATCAAAAGCTGGACGTTTGTCTTTTTTGCTCCAAACACCGCCAAAAGTGAAAAACGGTGCTTTTGAGGATGGAGTCCGCAGGAAAGCAGAGAGGGCCAAATTGTCTGGGGCATTTGAAGGGGTTCCAGGAGGCAGTGAGGACCAGCATCACTTTTCCCCGCTGGCACCTTTGCTGTGGCAGCAAAAGCTGGACGTTTGTCTTTTTTGCTCCAAACACCGCCAAAAGTGAAAAACGGTGCTTTTGAGGATGGAGTCCGCAGGAAAGCAGAGAGGGCCAAATTGTCTGGGGCATTTGAAGGGGTTCCAGGAGGCAGTGAGGACCAGCATCACTTTTCCCTGCTGGCACCTTTGCTGTGGCAGCAAAAGCTGGACGTTTGTCTTTTTTGCTCCAAACACCGCCGAAAGCGAAAACAGGTGCTTTTGAGGATGGAGTCCGCAGGAAAGCAGAGAGGGCCAAATTGTCTGGGGCATTTGAAGGGGTTCCAGGAGGCAGTGAGGACCAGCATCACTTTTCCCCGCTGGCACCTTTGCTGTGGCAGCAAAAGCTGGACGTTTGTCTTCTTTTCTCCAAACAGCGCCCAAAGTGAAAACAGGTGCTTTTGAGGATGGAGTCCGCAGGAAAGCAGAGAGGGCCAAATTGTCTGGGGCATTTGAAGGGGTTCCAGGAGGCAGTGAGGACCAGCATCACTTTTCCCAGCTGGCACCTTTGCTGTGGCAGCAAAAGCTGGACGTTTGTCTTTTTTGCTCCAAACACCGCCGAAAGCGAAAACAGGTGCTTTTGAGGATGGAGTCCGCAGGAAAGCAGAGAGGGCCAAATTGTCTGGGGCATTTGAAAGGGTTCCAGGAGGCAGTGAGGACCAGCATCACTTTTCCCCGCTGGCACCTTTGCTGTGGCAGCAAAAGCTGGACGTTTGTCTTTTTTGCTCTAAACAGCGCCGAAAGCGAAAACAGGTGCTTTTGAGGATGGAGTCCGCAGGAAAGCAGAGAGGGCCAAATTGTCTGGGGCATTTGAAGGGGTTCCAGGAGGCAGTGAGGACCAGCATCACTTTTCCCCGCTGGCACCTTTGCTGTGGCAGCAAAAGCTGGACGTTTGTCTTTTTTGCTCCAAACACCGCCAAAAGTGAAAAACGGTGCTTTTGAGGATGGAGTCCGCAGGAAAGCAGAGAGGGCCAAATTGTCTGGGGCATTTGAAGGGGTTCCAGGAGGCAGTGAGGACCAGCATCACTTTTCCCTGCTGGCACCTTTGCTGTGGCAGCAAAAGCTGGACGTTTGTCTTTTTTGCTCCAAACACCACCGAAAGCGAAAACAGGTGCTTTTGAGGATGGAGTCCGCAGGAAAGCAGAGAGGGCCAAATTGTCTGGGGCATTTGAAGGGGTTCCAGGAGGCAGTGAGGACCAGCATCACTTTTCCCCGCTGGCACCTTTGCTGTGGCAGCAAAAGCTGGACGTTTGTCTTCTTTTCTCCAAACAGCGCCCAAAGTGAAAACAGGTGCTTTTGAGGATGGAGTCCGCAGGAAAGCAGAGAGGGCCAAATTGTCTGGGGCATTTGAAAGGGTTCCAGGAGGCAGTGAGGACCAGCATCACTTTTCCCCGCTGGCACCTTTGCTGTGGCAGCAAAAGCTGGACGTTTTTGTTTTTTGCTCCGTAGGGCGCCGAAAGCGAAAACAGGTGCTTTTGAGGATGGAGTCCGCAGGAAAGCAGAGAGGGCCAAATTGTCTGGGGCATTTGAAGGGGTTCCAGGAGGCAGTGAGGACCAGCATCACTTTTCCCCGCTGGCATCTTTGCTGTGGCAGCAAAAGCTGGACGTTTTTGTTTTTTGCTCCGTAGGGCGCCGAAAGCGAAAACAGGTGCTTTTGAGGATAGAGTCCGCAGGAAAGCAGAGAGGGCCAAATTGTCTGGGGCATTTGAAGGGGTTCCAGGAGGCAGTGAGGACCAGCATCACTTTTCCCCGCTGGCACCTTTGCTGTGGCATCAAAAGCTGGACGTTTGTCTTTTTTGCTCCAAACACCGCCAAAAGTGAAAAACGGTGCTTTTGAGGATGGAGTCCGCAGGAAAGCAGAGAGGGCCAAATTGTCTGGGGCATTTGAAGGGGTTCCAGGAGGCAGTGAGGACCAGCATCACTTTTCCCCGCTGGCACCTTTGCTGTGGCAGCAAAAGCTGGACGTTTGTCTTTTTTGCTCCAAACACCGCCAAAAGTGAAAAACGGTGCTTTTGAGGATGGAGTCCGCAGGAAAGCAGAGAGGGCCAAATTGTCTGGGGCATTTGAAGGGGTTCCAGGAGGCAGTGAGGACCAGCATCACTTTTCCCTGCTGGCACCTTTGCTGTGGCAGCAAAAGCTGGACGTTTGTCTTTTTTGCTCCAAACACCGCCGAAAGCGAAAACAGGTGCTTTTGAGGATGGAGTCCGCAGGAAAGCAGAGAGGGCCAAATTGTCTGGGGCATTTGAAGGGGTTCCAGGAGGCAGTGAGGACCAGCATCACTTTTCCCCGCTGGCACCTTTGCTGTGGCAGCAAAAGCTGGACGTTTGTCTTCTTTTCTCCAAACAGCGCCCAAAGTGAAAACAGGTGCTTTTGAGGATGGAGTCCGCAGGAAAGCAGAGAGGGCCAAATTGTCTGGGGCATTTGAAGGGGTTCCAGGAGGCAGTGAGGACCAGCATCACTTTTCCCAGCTGGCACCTTTGCTGTGGCAGCAAAAGCTGGACGTTTGTCTTTTTTGCTCCAAACACCGCCGAAAGCGAAAACAGGTGCTTTTGAGGATGGAGTCCGCAGGAAAGCAGAGAGGGCCAAATTGTCTGGGGCATTTGAAAGGGTTCCAGGAGGCAGTGAGGACCAGCATCACTTTTGCCCGCTGGCACCTTTGCTGTGGCAGCAAAAGCTGGACGTTTGTCTTTTTTGCTCTAAACAGCGCCGAAAGCGAAAACAGGTGCTTTTGAGGATGGAGTCCGCAGGAAAGCAGAGAGGGCCAAATTGTCTGGGGCATTTGAAGGGGTTCCAGGAGGCAGTGAGGACCAGCATCACTTTTCCCCGCTGGCACCTTTGCTGTGGCAGCAAAAGCTGGACGTTTGTCTTTTTTGCTCCAAACACCGCCAAAAGTGAAAAACGGTGCTTTTGAGGATGGAGTCCGCAGGAAAGCAGAGAGGGCCAAATTGTCTGGGGCATTTGAAGGGGTTCCAGGAGGCAGTGAGGACCAGCATCACTTTTCCCTGCTGGCACCTTTGCTGTGGCAGCAAAAGCTGGACGTTTGTCTTTTTTGCTCCAAACACCACCGAAAGCGAAAACAGGTGCTTTTGAGGATGGAGTCCGCAGGAAAGCAGAGAGGGCCAAATTGTCTGGGGCATTTGAAGGGGTTCCAGGAGGCAGTGAGGACCAGCATCACTTTTCCCCGCTGGCACCTTTGCTGTGGCAGCAAAAGCTGGACGTTTGTCTTCTTTTCTCCAAACAGCGCCCAAAGTGAAAACAGGTGCTTTTGAGGATGGAGTCCGCAGGAAAGCAGAGAGGGCCAAATTGTCTGGGGCATTTGAAAGGGTTCCAGGAGGCAGTGAGGACCAGCATCACTTTTCCCCGCTGGCACCTTTGCTGTGGCAGCAAAAGCTGGACGTTTGTCTTTTTTGCTCCAAACAGCGCCGAAAGCGAAAACAGGTGCTTTTGAGGATGGAGTCCGCAGGAAAGCAGAGAGGGCCAAATTGTCTGGGGCATTTGAAGGGGTTCCAGGAGGCAGTGAGGACCAGCATCACTTTTCCCCGCTGGCACCTTTGCTGTGGCAGCAAAAGCTGGACGTTTGTCTTTTTTGCTCCGGAGGACGCCGAAAGAGAAAACAGGTGCTTTTGAGGATGGAGTCCGCAGGAAAGCAGAGAGGGCCAAATTGTCTGGGGCATTTGAAGGGGTTCCAGGAGGCAGTGAGGACCAGCATCACTTTTCCCTGCTGGCACCTTTGCTGTGGCAGCAAAAGCTCGACGTTCGTCTTTTTTGCTCCAAACACCGCCGAAAGTGAAAAACGGTGCTTTTGAGGATAGAGTCCGCAGGAAAGCAGAGAGGGCCAAATTGTCTGGGGCATTTGTAGGGGTTCCAGGAGGCAGTGAGGACCAGCATCACTTTTCCCCGCTGGCACCTTTGCTGTGGCAGCAAAAGCTGGACCTATATTTTTTTTGCTCCGGAGGGCGCCGAAAGAGAAAACAGGTGCTTTTGAGGATGGAGTCCGCAGGAAAGCAGAGAGGGCCAAATTGTCTGGGGCATTTGAAGGGGTTCCAGGAGGCAGTGAGGACCAGCATCACTTTTCCCCGCTGGCACCTCTGCTGTGGCAGCAAAAGCTGGACGTTTGTCTTTTTTGCTCCAAACACCGCCGAAAGCGAAAACAGGTGCTTTTGAGGATGGAGTCCGCAGGAAAGCAGAGAGGGCCAAATTGTCTGGGGCATTTGAAGGGGTTCCAGGAGGCAGTGAGGACCAGCATCACTTTTCCCCGCTGGCACCTTTGCTGTGGCAGCAAAAGCTGGACGTTTTTGTTTTTTGATCCGTAGGGCGCCGAAAGCGAAAACAGGTGCTTTTGAGGATGGAGTCCGCAGGAAAGCAGAGAGGGCCAAATTGTCTGGGGCATTTGAAGGGGTTCCAGGAGGCAGTGAGGACCAGCATCACTTTTCCCCGCTGGCATCTTTGCTGTGGCAGCAAAAGCTGGACGTTTTTGTTTTTTGCTCCGTAGGGCGCCGAAAGCGAAAACAGGTGCTTTTGAGGATAGAGTCCGCAGGAAAGCAGAGAGGGCCAAATTGTCTGGGGCATTTGAAGGGGTTCCAGGAGGCAGTGAGGACCAGCATCACTTTTCCCCGCTGGCACCTTTGCTGTGGCATCAAAAGCTGGACGTTTGTCTTTTTTGCTCCAAACACCGCCAAAAGTGAAAAACGGTGCTTTTGAGGATGGAGTCCGCAGGAAAGCAGAGAGGGCCAAATTGTCTGGGGCATTTGAAGGGGTTCCAGGAGGCAGTGAGGACCAGCATCACTTTTCCCCGCTGGCACCTTTGCTGTGGCAGCAAAAGCTGGACGTTTGTCTTTTTTGCTCCAAACAGCGCCGAAAGCGAAAACAGGTGCTTTTGAGGATGGAGTCCGCAGGAAAGCAGAGAGGGCCAAATTGTCTGGGGCATTTGAAGGCGTTCCAGGAGGCAGTGAGGACCAGCATCACTTTTCCCCGCTGGCACCTTTGCTGTGGCAGCAAAAGCTGGACGTTTGTCTTCTTTTCTCCAAACAGCGCCCAAAGTGAAAACAGGTGCTTTTGAGGATGGAGTCCGCAGGAAAGCAGAGAGGGCCAAATTGTCTGGGGCATTTGTAGGGGTTCCAGGAGGCAGTGAGGACCAGCATCACTTTTCCCCGCTGGCACCTTTGCTGTGGCAGCAAAAGCTGTACGTTTGTCTTTTTTGCTCCAAACACCGCCGAAAGCGAAAACAGGTGCTTTTGAGGATGGAGTCCGCAGGAAAGCAGAGAGGGCCAAATTGTCTGGGGCATTTGAAGGGGTTCCAGGAGGCAGTGAGGACCAGCATCACTTTTCCCCGCTGGCACCTTTGCTGTGGCAGCAAAAGCTGGACGTTTGTCTTTTTTGCTCCAAACACCGCCGAAAGCGAAAACAGGTGCTTTTGAGGATGGAGTCCGCAGGAAAGCAGAGAGGGCCAAATTGTCTGGGGCATTTGAAAGGGTTCCAGGAGGCAGTGAGGACCAGCATCACTTTTCCCCGCTGGCACCTTTGCTGTGGCAGCAAAAGCTGGACGTTTGTCTTTTTTGCTCCAAACACCGCCGAAAGTGAAAAACGGTGCTTTTGAGGATAGAGTCCGCAGGAAAGCAGAGAGGGCCAAATTGTCTGGGGCATTTGAAGGGGTTCCAGGAGGCAGTGAGGACCAGCATCACTTTTCCCCGCTGGCACCTTTGCTGTGGCAGCAAAAGCTGGACGTTTGTCTTTTTTGCTCCAAACACCGCCGAAAGCGAAAAAAGGTGCTTTTGAGGATGGAGTCCGCAGGAAAGCAGAGAGGGCCAAATTGTCTGGGGCATTTGAAGGGGTTCCAGGAGGCAGTGAGGACCAGCATCACTTTTCCCTGCTGGCACCTTTGCTGTGGCAGCAAAAGCTCAACTTTAGTCTTTTTTGCTCCAAACACCGCCGAAAGTGAAAAACGGTGCTTTTGAGGATGGAGTCCGCAGGAAAGCAGAGAGGGCCAAATTGTCTGGGGCATTTGTAGGGGTTCCAGGAGGCAGTGAGGACCAGCATCACTTTTCCCCGCTGGCACCTTTGCTGTGGCAGCAAAAGCTGGACCTATATTTTTTTTGCTCCGGAGGGCGCCGAAAGAGATAAAAGGTGCTTTTGAGGATGGAGTCCGCAGGAAAGCAGAGAGGGCCAAATTGTCTGGGGCATTTGAAGGGGTTCCAGGAGGCAGTGAGGACCAGCATCACTTTTCCCCGCTGGCACCTCTGCTGTGGCAGCAAAAGCTGGACGTTTGTCTTTTTTGCTCCAAACACCGCCGAAAGCGAAAACAGGTGCTTTTGAGGATGGAGTCCGCAGGAAAGCAGAGAGGGCCAAATTGTCTGGGGCATTTGAAGGGGTTCCAGGAGGCAGTGAGGACCAGCATCACTTTTCTCCGCTGGCACCTCTGCTGTGGCAGCAAAAGCTGGACATTTGTCTTCTTTGCTCCAAACACCGCCGAAAGCGAAAACAGGTGCTTTTGAGGATGGAGTCCGCAGGAAAGCAGAGAGGGCCAAATTGTCTGGGGCATTTGAAGGGGTTCCAGGAGGCAGTGAGGACCAGCATCACTTTTCCCCGCTGGCACCTTTGCTGTGGCATCAAAAGCTGGACGTTTTTGTTTTTTGCTCCAAACACCGCCAAAAGTGAAAAACGGTGCTTTTGAGGATGGAGTCCGCAGGAAAGCAGAGACGGCCAAATTGTCTGGGGCATTTGAAGGGGTTCCAGGAGGCAGTGAGGACCAGCATCACTTTTCCCCGCTGGCACCTTTGCTGTGGCAGCAAAAGCTGGACGTTTGTCTTTTTTGCTCCAAACAGCGCCGAAAGCGAAAACAGGTGCTTTTGAGGATGGAGTCCGCAGGAAAGCAGAGAGGGCCAAATTGTCTGGGGCATTTGAAGGGGTTCCAGGAGGCAGTGAGGACCAGCATCACTTTTCCCCGCTGGCACCTTTGCTGTGGCAGCAAAAGCTGGACGTTTGTCTTTTTTGCTCCAAACAGTGTCGAAAGCGAAAACAGGTGCTTTTGAGGATGGAGTCCGCAGGAAAGCAGAGAGGGCCAAATTGTCTGGGGCATTTGAAGGGGTTCCAGGAGGCAGTGAGGACCAGCATCACTTTTCCCTGCTGGCACCTTTGCTGTGGCAGCAAAAGCTGGACGTTTGTCTTTTTTGCTCCAAACACCGCCGAAAGCGAAAACAGGTGCTTTTGAGGATGGAGTCCACAGGAAAGCAGAGAGGGCCAAATTGTCTGGGGCATTTGAAGGGGTTCCAGGAGGCAGTGAGGACCAGCATCACTTTTCCCCGCTGGCACCTTTGCTGTGGCAGCAAAAGCTGGACGTTTGTCTTCTTTTCTCCAAACAGCGCCCAAAGTGAAAACAAGTGCTTTTGAGGATGGAGTCCGCAGGAAAGCAGAGAGGGCCAAATTGTCTGGGGCATTTGAAGGGGTTCCAGGAGGCAGTGAGGACCAGCATCACTTTTCCCCGCTGGCACCTTTGCTGTGGCAGCAAAAGCTGGACGTTTGTCTTTTTTGCTCCAAACACCGCCGAAAGCGAAAACAGGTGCTTTTGAGGATGGAGTCCGCAGGAAAGCAGAGAGGGCCAAATTGTCTGGGGCATTTGAAGGGGTTCCAGGAGGCAGTGAGGACCAGCATCACTTTTCCCCGCTGGCACCTTTGCTGTGGCAGCAAAAGCTGGACGTTTGTCTTTTTTGCTCCAAACACCGCCGAAAGCGAAAACAGGTGCTTTTGAGGATGGAGTCCGCAGGAAAGCAGAGAGGGCCAAATTGTCTGGGGCATTTGAAAGGGTTCCAGGAGGCAGTGAGGACCAGCATCACTTTTCCCCGCTGGCACCTTTGCTGTGGCAGCAAAAGCTGGACGTTTGTCTTTTTTGCTCCGGAGGACGCCGAAAGAGAAAAAAGGTGCTTTTGAGGATGGAGTCCGCAGGAAAGCAGAGAGGGCCAAATTGTCTGGGGCATTTGAAGGGGTTCCAGGAGGCAGTGAGGACCAGCATCACTTTTCCCTGCTGGCACCTTTGCTGTGGCAGCAAAAGCTCGACGTTAGTCTTTTTTGCTCCAAACACCGCCGAAAGTGAAAAACGGTGCTTTTGAGGATAGAGTCCGCAGGAAAGCAGAGAGGGCCAAATTGTCTGGGGCATTTGTAGGGGTTCCAGGAGGCAGTGAGGACCAGCATCACTTTTCCCCGCTGGCACCTTTGCTGTGGCAGCAAAAGCTGGACCTATATTTTTTTTGCTCCGGAGGGCGCCGAAAGAGAAAAAAGGTGCTTTTGAGGATGGAGTCCGCAGGAAAGCAGAGAGGGCCAAATTGTCTGGGGCATTTGAAGGGGTTCCAGGAGGCAGTGAGGACCAGCATCACTTTTCCCCGCTGGCACCTCTGCTGTGGCAGCAAAAGCTGGACGTTTGTCTTTTTTGCTCCAAACACCGCCGAAAGTAAAACAGGTGCTTTTGAGGATGGAGTCCGCAGGAAAGCAGAGAGGGCCAAATTGTCTGGGGCATTTGAAGGGGTTCCAGGAGGCAGTGAGGACCAGCATCACTTTTCTCCGCTGGCACCTCTGCTGTGGCAGCAAAAGCTGGACATTTGTCTTCTTTGCTCCAAACACCGCCGAAAGCGAAAACAGGTGCTTTTGAGGATGGAGTCCGCAGGAAAGCAGAGAGGGCCAAATTGTCTGGGGCATTTGAAGGGGTTCCAGGAGGCAGTGAGGACCAGCATCACTTTTCCCCGCTGGCACCTTTGCTGTGGCATCAAAAGCTGGACGTTTGTCTTTTTTGCTCCAAACAGCGCCGAAAGTGAAAAACAGTGCTTTTGAGGATAGAGTCCGCAGGAAAGCAGAGAGGGCCAAATTGTCTGGGGCATTTGAAGGGGTTCCAGGAGGCAGTGAGGACCAGCATCACTTTTCCCCGCTGGCACCTTTGCTGTGGCAGCAAAAGCTGGACGTTTGTCTTTTTTGCTCCAAACACCGCCGAAAGCGAAAACAGGTGCTTTTGAGGATGGAGTCCGCAGGAAAGCAGAGAGGGCCAAATTGTCTGGGGCATTTGAAGGGGTTCCAGGAGGCAGTGAGGACCAGCATCACTTTTCCCCGCTGGCACCTTTGCTGTGGCAGCAAAAGCTGGACGTTTGTCTTTTTTGCTCCAAACAGCGCCGAAAGCGAAAACAGGTGCTTTTGAGGATGGAGTCCGCAGGAAAGCAGAGAGGGCCAAATTGTCTGGGGCATTTGAAGGGGTTCCAGGAGGCAGTGAGGACCAGCATCACTTTTCCCCGCTGGCACCTTTGCTGTGGCAGCAAAAGCTGGACGTTTGTCTTTTTTGCTCCAAACACCGCCAAAAGTGAAAAACGGTGCTTTTGAGGATGGAGTCCGCAGGAAAGCAGAGAGGGCCAAATTGTCTGGGGCATTTGAAGGGGTTCCAGGAGGCAGTGAGGACCAGCATCACTTTTCCCTGCTGGCACCTTTGCTGTGGCAGCAAAAGCTGGACGTTTGTCTTTTTTGCTCCAAACACCACCGAAAGCGAAAACAGGTGCTTTTGAGGATGGAGTCCGCAGGAAAGCAGAGAGGGCCAAATTGTCTGGGGCATTTGAAGGGGTTCCAGGAGGCAGTGAGGACCAGCATCACTTTTCCCCGCTGGCACCTTTGCTGTGGCAGCAAAAGCTGGACGTTTGTCTTCTTTTCTCCAAACAGCGCCCAAAGTGAAAACAGGTGCTTTTGAGGATGGAGTCCGCAGGAAAGCAGAGAGGGCCAAATTGTCTGGGGCATTTGAAAGGGTTCCAGGAGGCAGTGAGGACCAGCATCACTTTTCCCCGCTGGCACCTTTGCTGTGGCAGCAAAAGCTGGACGTTTGTCTTTTTTGCTCTAAACAGCGCCGAAAGCGAAAACAGGTGCTTTTGAGGATGGAGTCCGCAGGAAAGCAGAGAGGGCCAAATTGTCTGGGGCATTTGAAGGGGTTCCAGGAGGCAGTGAGGACCAGCATCACTTTTCCCCGCTGGCACCTTTGCTGTGGCAGCAAAAGCTGGACGTTTGTCTTTTTTGCTCCGGAGGACGCCGAAAGAGAAAACAGGTGCTTTTGAGGATGGAGTCCGCAGGAAAGCAGAGAGGGCCAAATTGTCTGGGGCATTTGAAGGGGTTCCAGGAGGCAGTGAGGACCAGCATCACTTTTCCCTGCTGGCACCTTTGCTGTGGCAGCAAAAGCTCGACGTTCGTCTTTTTTGCTCCAAACACCGCCGAAAGTGAAAAACGGTGCTTTTGAGGATAGAGTCCGCAGGAAAGCAGAGAGGGCCAAATTGTCTGGGGCATTTGTAGGGGTTCCAGGAGGCAGTGAGGACCAGCATCACTTTTCCCCGCTGGCACCTTTGCTGTGGCAGCAAAAGCTGGACCTATATTTTTTTTGCTCCGGAGGGCGCCGAAAGAGAAAACAGGTGCTTTTGAGGATGGAGTCCGCAGGAAAGCAGAGAGGGCCAAATTGTCTGGGGCATTTGAAGGGGTTCCAGGAGGCAGTGAGGACCAGCATCACTTTTCCCCGCTGGCACCTCTGCTGTGGCAGCAAAAGCTGGACGTTTTTCTTTTTTGCTCCAAACACCGCCGAAAGCGAAAACAGGTGCTTTTGAGGATGGAGTCCGCAGGAAAGCAGAGAGGGCCAAATTGTCTGGGGCATTTGAAGGGGTTCCAGGAGGCAGTGAGGACCAGCATCACTTTTCCCCGCTGGCACCTTTGCTGTGGCAGCAAAAGCTGGACGTTTTTGTTTTTTGATCCGTAGGGCGCCGAAAGCGAAAACAGGTGCTTTTGAGGATGGAGTCCGCAGGAAAGCAGAGAGGGCCAAATTGTCTGGGGCATTTGAAGGGGTTCCAGGAGGCAGTGAGGACCAGCATCACTTTTCCCCGCTGGCATCTTTGCTGTGGCAGCAAAAGCTGGACGTTTTTGTTTTTTGCTCCGTAGGGCGCCGAAAGCGAAAACAGGTGCTTTTGAGGATAGAGTCCGCAGGAAAGCAGAGAGGGCCAAATTGTCTGGGGCATTTGAAGGGGTTCCAGGAGGCAGTGAGGACCAGCATCACTTTTCCCCGCTGGCACCTTTGCTGTGGCAGCAAAAGCTGGACGTTTGTCTTTTTTGCTCCAAACACCGCCAAAAGTGAAAAACGGTGCTTTTGAGGATGGAGTCCGCAGGAAAGCAGAGAGGGCCAAATTGTCTGGGGCATTTGAAGGGGTTCCAGGAGGCAGTGAGGACCAGCATCACTTTTCCCCGCTGGCACCTTTGCTGTGGCAGCAAAAGCTGGACGTTTGTCTTTTTTGCTCCAAACAGCGCCGAAAGCGAAAACAGGTGCTTTTGAGGATGGAGTCCGCAGGAAAGCAGAGAGGGCCAAATTGTCTGGGGCATTTGAAGGGGTTCCAGGAGGCAGTGAGGACCAGCATCACTTTTCCCCGCTGGCACCTTTGCTGTGGCAGCAAAAGCTGGACGTTTGTCTTCTTTTCTCCAAACAGCGCCCAAAGTGAAAACAGGTGCTTTTGAGGATGGAGTCCGCAGGAAAGCAGAGAGGGCCAAATTGTCTGGGGCATTTGAAGGGGTTCCAGGAGGCAGTGAGGACCAGCATCACTTTTCCCCGCTGGCACCTTTGCTGTGGCAGCAAAAGCTGGACGTTTGTCTTTTTTGCTCCAAACAGCGCCGAAAGCGAAAACAGGTGCTTTTGAGGATGGAGTCCGCAGGAAAGCAGAGAGGGCCAAATTGTCTGGGGCATTTGAAGGGGTTCCAGGAGGCAGTGAGGACCAGCATCACTTTTCCCCGCTGGCACCTTTGCTGTGGCAGCAAAAGCTGGACGTTTGTCTTTTTTGCTCCAAACACCGCCGAAAGCGAAAACAGGTGCTTTTGAGGATGGAGTCCGCAGGAAAGCAGAGAGGGCCAAATTGTCTGGGGCATTTGAAAGGGTTCCAGGAGGCAGTGAGGACCAGCATCACTTTTCCCCGCTGGCACCTTTGCTGTGGCAGCAAAAGCTGGACGTTTGTCTTTTTTGCTCCAAACACCGCCGAAAGTGAAAAACGGTGCTTTTGAGGATAGAGTCCGCAGGAAAGCAGAGAGGGCCAAATTGTCTGGGGCATTTGAAGGGGTTCCAGGAGGCAGTGAGGACCAGCATCACTTTTCCCCGCTGGCACCTTTGCTGTGGCAGCAAAAGCTGGACGTTTGTCTTTTTTGCTCCAAACACCGCCGAAAGCGAAAAAAGGTGCTTTTGAGGATGGAGTCCGCAGGAAAGCAGAGAGGGCCAAATTGTCTGGGGCATTTGAAGGGGTTCCAGGAGGCAGTGAGGACCAGCATCACTTTTCCCTGCTGGCACCTTTGCTGTGGCAGCAAAAGCTCAACTTTAGTCTTTTTTGCTCCAAACACCGCCGAAAGTGAAAAACGGTGCTTTTGAGGATGGAGTCCGCAGGAAAGCAGAGAGGGCCAAATTGTCTGGGGCATTTGTAGGGGTTCCAGGAGGCAGTGAGGACCAGCATCACTTTTCCCCGCTGGCACCTTTGCTGTGGCAGCAAAAGCTGGACCTATATTTTTTTTGCTCCGGAGGGCGCCGAAAGAGATAAAAGGTGCTTTTGAGGATGGAGTCCGCAGGAAAGCAGAGAGGGCCAAATTGTCTGGGGCATTTGAAGGGGTTCCAGGAGGCAGTGAGGACCAGCATCACTTTTCCCCGCTGGCACCTCTGCTGTGGCAGCAAAAGCTGGACGTTTGTCTTTTTTGCTCCAAACACCGCCGAAAGCGAAAACAGGTGCTTTTGAGGATGGAGTCCGCAGGAAAGCAGAGAGGGCCAAATTGTCTGGGGCATTTGAAGGGGTTCCAGGAGGCAGTGAGGACCAGCATCACTTTTCTCCGCTGGCACCTCTGCTGTGGCAGCAAAAGCTGGACATTTGTCTTCTTTGCTCCAAACACCGCCGAAAGCGAAAACAGGTGCTTTTGAGGATGGAGTCCGCAGGAAAGCAGAGAGGGCCAAATTGTCTGGGGCATTTGAAGGGGTTCCAGGAGGCAGTGAGGACCAGCATCACTTTTCCCCGCTGGCACCTTTGCTGTGGCATCAAAAGCTGGACGTTTGTCTTTTTTGCTCCAAACACCGCCAAAAGTGAAAAACGGTGCTTTTGAGGATGGAGTCCGCAGGAAAGCAGAGACGGCCAAATTGTCTGGGGCATTTGAAGGGGTTCCAGGAGGCAGTGAGGACCAGCATCACTTTTCCCCGCTGGCACCTTTGCTGTGGCAGCAAAAGCTGGACGTTTGTCTTTTTTGCTCCAAACAGCGCCGAAAGCGAAAACAGGTGCTTTTGAGGATGGAGTCCGCAGGAAAGCAGAGAGGGCCAAATTGTCTGGGGCATTTGAAGGGGTTCCAGGAGGCAGTGAGGACCAGCATCACTTTTCCCCGCTGGCACCTTTGCTGTGGCAGCAAAAGCTGGACGTTTGTCTTTTTTGCTCCAAACAGTGTCGAAAGCGAAAACAGGTGCTTTTGAGGATGGAGTCCGCAGGAAAGCAGAGAGGGCCAAATTGTCTGGGGCATTTGAAGGGGTTCCAGGAGGCAGTGAGGACCAGCATCACTTTTCCCTGCTGGCACCTTTGCTGTGGCAGCAAAAGCTGGACGTTTGTCTTTTTTGCTCCAAACACCGCCGAAAGCGAAAACAGGTGCTTTTGAGGATGGAGTCCACAGGAAAGCAGAGAGGGCCAAATTGTCTGGGGCATTTGAAGGGGTTCCAGGAGGCAGTGAGGACCAGCATCACTTTTCCCCGCTGGCACCTTTGCTGTGGCAGCAAAAGCTGGACGTTTGTCTTCTTTTCTCCAAACAGCGCCCAAAGTGAAAACAAGTGCTTTTGAGGATGGAGTCCGCAGGAAAGCAGAGAGGGCCAAATTGTCTGGGGCATTTGAAGGGGTTCCAGGAGGCAGTGAGGACCAGCATCACTTTTCCCCGCTGGCACCTTTGCTGTGGCAGCAAAAGCTGGACGTTTGTCTTTTTTGCTCCAAACAGCGCCGAAAGCGAAAACAGGTGCTTTTGAGGATGGAGTCCGCAGGAAAGCAGAGAGGGCCAAATTGTCTGGGGCATTTGAAGGGGTTCCAGGAGGCAGTGAGGACCAGCATCACTTTTCCCCGCTGGCACCTTTGCTGTGGCAGCAAAAGCTGGACGTTTGTCTTTTTTGCTCCAAACACCGCCGAAAGCGAAAACAGGTGCTTTTGAGGATGGAGTCCGCAGGAAAGCAGAGAGGGCCAAATTGTCTGGGGCATTTGAAGGGGTTCCAGGAGGCAGTGAGGACCAGCATCACTTTTCCCCGCTGGCACCTTTGCTGTGGCAGCAAAAGCTGGACGTTTGTCTTTTTTGCTCCAAACACCGCCGAAAGCGAAAACAGGTGCTTTTGAGGATGGAGTCCGCAGGAAAGCAGAGAGGGCCAAATTGTCTGGGGCATTTGAAAGGGTTCCAGGAGGCAGTGAGGACCAGCATCACTTTTCCCCGCTGGCACCTTTGCTGTGGCAGCAAAAGCTGGACGTTTGTCTTTTTTGCTCCGGAGGACGCCGAAAGAGAAAAAAGGTGCTTTTGAGGATGGAGTCCGCAGGAAAGCAGAGAGGGCCAAATTGTCTGGGGCATTTGAAGGGGTTCCAGGAGGCAGTGAGGACCAGCATCACTTTTCCCTGCTGGCACCTTTGCTGTGGCAGCAAAAGCTCGACGTTAGTCTTTTTTGCTCCAAACACCGCCGAAAGTGAAAAACGGTGCTTTTGAGGATAGAGTCCGCAGGAAAGCAGAGAGGGCCAAATTGTCTGGGGCATTTGTAGGGGTTCCAGGAGGCAGTGAGGACCAGCATCACTTTTCCCCGCTGGCACCTTTGCTGTGGCAGCAAAAGCTGGACCTATATTTTTTTTGCTCCGGAGGGCGCCGAAAGAGAAAAAAGGTGCTTTTGAGGATGGAGTCCGCAGGAAAGCAGAGAGGGCCAAATTGTCTGGGGCATTTGAAGGGGTTCCAGGAGGCAGTGAGGACCAGCATCACTTTTCCCCGCTGGCACCTCTGCTGTGGCAGCAAAAGCTGGACGTTTGTCTTTTTTGCTCCAAACACCGCCGAAAGCGAAAACAGGTGCTTTTGAGGATGGAGTCCGCAGGAAAGCAGAGAGGGCCAAATTGTCTGGGGCATTTGAAGGGGTTCCAGGAGGCAGTGAGGACCAGCATCACTTTTCTCC
This sequence comes from Vanellus vanellus, assembly GCF_965231255.1. Classification (NCBI taxonomy): domain Eukaryota; kingdom Metazoa; phylum Chordata; class Aves; order Charadriiformes; family Charadriidae; genus Vanellus; species Vanellus vanellus. Next base: position 8,832 of record NW_028127109.1, on the reverse strand, counting down.
GCTGGCACCTCTGCTGTGGCAGCAAAAGCTGGACATTTGTCTTCTTTGCTCCAAACACCGCCGAAAGCGAAAACAGGTGCTTTTGAGGATGGAGTCCGCAGGAAAGCAGAGAGGGCCAAATTGTCTGGGGCATTTGAAGGGGTTCCAGGAGGCAGTGAGGACCAGCATCACTTTTCCCCGCTGGCACCTTTGCTGTGGCATCAAAAGCTGGACGTTTGTCTTTTTTGCTCCAAACAGCGCCGAAAGTGAAAAACAGTGCTTTTGAGGATAGAGTCCGCAGGAAAGCAGAGAGGGCCAAATTGTCTGGGGCATTTGAAGGGGTTCCAGGAGGCAGTGAGGACCAGCATCACTTTTCCCCGCTGGCACCTTTGCTGTGGCAGCAAAAGCTGGACGTTTGTCTTTTTTGCTCCAAACACCGCCGAAAGCGAAAACAGGTGCTTTTGAGGATGGAGTCCGCAGGAAAGCAGAGAGGGCCAAATTGTCTGGGGCATTTGAAGGGGTTCCAGGAGGCAGTGAGGACCAGCATCACTTTTCCCCGCTGGCACCTTTGCTGTGGCAGCAAAAGCTGGACGTTTGTCTTTTTTGCTCCAAACAGCGCCGAAAGCGAAAACAGGTGCTTTTGAGGATGGAGTCCGCAGGAAAGCAGAGAGGGCCAAATTGTCTGGGGCATTTGAAGGGGTTCCAGGAGGCAGTGAGGACCAGCATCACTTTTCCCCGCTGGCACCTTTGCTGTGGCAGCAAAAGCTGGACGTTTGTCTTTTTTGCTCCAAACACCGCCAAAAGTGAAAAACGGTGCTTTTGAGGATGGAGTCCGCAGGAAAGCAGAGAGGGCCAAATTGTCTGGGGCATTTGAAGGGGTTCCAGGAGGCAGTGAGGACCAGCATCACTTTTCCCTGCTGGCACCTTTGCTGTGGCAGCAAAAGCTGGACGTTTGTCTTCTTTGCTCCAAACAGCGCCGAAAGTGAAAAACGGTGCTTTTGAGGATAGAGTCCGCAGGAAAGCAGAGAGGGCCAAATTGTCTGGGGCATTTGAAGGGGTTCCAGGAGGCAGTGAGGACCAGCATCACTTTTCCCCGCTGGCACCTTTGCTGTGGCAGCAAAAGCTGGACGTTTGTCTTTTTTGCTCCATACACCGCCGAAAGCGAAAACAGGTGCTTTTGAGGATGGAGTCCGCAGGAAAGCAGAGAGGGCCAAATTGTCTGGGGCATTTGAAGGGGTTCCAGGAGGCAGTGAGGACCAGCATCACTTTTCCCCGCTGGCACCTTTGCTGTGGCAGCAAAAGCTGGACGTTTGTCTTTTTTGCTCCAAACACCGCCGAAAGCGAAAACAGGTGCTTTTGAGGATGGAGTCCGCAGGAAAGCAGAGAGGGCCAAATTGTCTGGGGCATTTGAAGGGGTTCCAGGAGGCAGTGAGGACCAGCATCACTTTTCCCCGCTGGCACCTTTGCTGTGGCAGCAAAAGCTGGACGTTTGTCTTTTTTGCTCCAAACAGCGCCGAAAGCGAAAAACAGTGCTTTTGAGGATATAGTCCGCAGGAAAGCAGAGAGGGCCAAATTGTCTGGGGCATTTGAAGGGGTTCCAGGAGGCAGTGAGGACCAGCATCACTTTTCCCCGCTGGCACCTTTGCTGTGGCAGCAAAAGCTGGACGTTTGTCTTCTTTGCTCCATACACCGCCGAAAGCGAAAACAGGTGCTTTTGAGGATGGAGTCCGCAGGAAAGCAGAGAGGGCCAAATTGTCTGGGGCATTTGAAGGGGTTCCAGGAGGCAGTGAGGACCAGCATCACTTTTCTCCGCTGGCACCTCTGCTGTGGCAGCAAAAGCTGGACGTTTGTCTTCTTTGCTCCAAACACCGCCGAAAGCGAAAACAGGTGCTTTTGAGGATGGAGTCCGCAGGAAAGCAGAGAGGGCCAAATTGTCTGGGGCATTTGAAGGGGTTCCAGGAGGCAGTGAGGACCAGCATCACTTTTCCCCGCTGGCACCTTTGCTGTGGCATCAAAAGCTGGACGTTTTTCTTTTTTGCTCCAAACAGCGCCGAAAGTGAAAAACAGTGCTTTTGAGGATAGAGTCCGCAGGAAAGCAGAGAGGGCCAAATTGTCTGGGGCATTTGAAGGGGTTCCAGGAGGCAGTGAGGACCAGCATCACTTTTCCCCGCTGGCACCTTTGCTGTGGCAGCAAAAGATGGACGTTTGTCTTTTTTGCTCCATACACCGCCGAAAGCGAAAACAGGTGCTTTTGAGGATGGAGTCCGCAGGAAAGCAGAGAGGGCCAAATTGTCTGGGGCATTTGAAGGGGTTCCAGGAGGCAGTGAGGACCAGCATCACTTTTCCCCGCTGGCACCTTTGCTGTGGCAGCAAAAGCTGGACGTTTGTCTTTTTTGCTCCAAACACCGCCGAAAGCGAAAACAGGTGCTTTTGAGGATGGAGTCCGCAGGAAAGCAGAGAGGGCCAAATTGTCTGGGGCATTTGAAGGGGTTCCAGGAGGCAGTGAGGACCAGCATCACTTTTCCCCGCTGGCACCTTTGCTGTGGCAGCAAAAGCTGGACGTTTTTGTTTTTTGCTCCGTAGGGCGCCGAAAGCGAAAACAGGTGCTTTTGAGGATGGAGTCCGCAGGAAAGCAGAGAGGGCCAAATTGTCTGGGGCATTTGAAGGGGTTCCAGGAGGCAGTGAGGACCAGCATCACTTTTCCCCGCTGGCACCTTTGCTGTGGCAGCAAAAGCTGGACGTTTGTCTTTTTTGCTCCATACACCGCCGAAAGCGAAAACAGGTGCTTTTGAGGATGGAGTCCGCAGGAAAGCAGAGAGGGCCAAATTGTCTGGGGCATTTGAAGGGGTTCCAGGAGGCAGTGAGGACCAGCATCACTTTTCCCCACTGGCACCTTTGCTGTGGCAGCAAAAGCTGGACGTTTTTGTTTTTTGCTCCGTAGGGCGCCGAAAGCGAAAACAGGTGCTTTTGAGGATGGAGTCCGCAGGAAAGCAGAGAGGGCCAAATTGTCTGGGGCATTTGAAGGGGTTCCAGGAGGCAGTGAGGACCAGCATCACTTTTCCCCGCTGGCACCTTTGCTGTGGCAGCAAAAGCTGGACGTTTGTCTTTTTTGCTCCAAACACCGCCAGAAGTGAAAAACGGTGCTTTTGAGGATGGAGTCCGCAGGAAAGCAGAGAGGGCCAAATTGTCTGGGGCATTTGAAGGGGTTCCAGGAGGCAGTGAGGACCAGCATCACTTTTCCCCGCTGGCACCTTTGCTGTGGCAGCAAAAGCTGGACGTTTGTCTTCTTTGCTCCAAACAGCGCCGAAAGTGAAAAACGGTGCTTTTGAGGATAGAGTCCGCAGGAAAGCAGAGAGGGCCAAATTGTCTGGGGCATTTGAAGGGGTTCCAGGAGGCAGTGAGGACCAGCATCACTTTTCCCCGCTGGCACCTTTGCTGTGGCAGCAAAAGCTGGACGTTTGTCTTTTTTGCTCCAAACAGCGCCGAAAGCGAAAATAGGTGCTTTTGAGGATGGAGTCCGCAGGAAAGCAGAGAGGGCCAAATTGTCTGGGGCATTTGAAGGGGTTCCAGGAGGCAGTGAGGACCAGCATCACTTTTCCCCGCTGGCACCTTTGCTGTGGCAGCAAAAGCTGGATGTTTGTCTTTTTTGCTCCAAACACCGCCGAAAGCGAAAACAGGTGCTTTTGAGGATGGAGTCCGCAGGAAAGCAGAGAGGGCCAAATTGTCTGGGGCATTTGAAGGGGTTCCAGGAGGCAGTGAGGACCAGCATCACTTTTCCCCGCTGGCACCTTTGCTGTGGCAGCAAAAGCTGGACGTTTTTGTTTTTTGCTCCGTAGGGCGCCGAAAGCGAAAACTGGTGCTTTTGAGGATGGAGTCCGCAGGAAAGCAGAGAGGGCCAAATTGTCTGGGGCATTTGAAGGGGTTCCAGGAGGCAGTGAGGACCAGCATCACTTTTCCCCGCTGGCACCTTTGCTGTGGCAGCAAAAGCTGGACGTTTGTCTTTTTTGCTCCATACACCGCCGAAAGCGAAAACAGGTGCTTTTGAGGATGGAGTCCGCAGGAAAGCAGAGAGGGCCAAATTGTCTGGGGCATTTGAAGGGGTTCCAGGAGGCAGTGAGGACCAGCATCACTTTTCCCCGCTGGCACCTTTGCTGTGGCAGCAAAAGCTGGACCTATATTTTTTTTTGTTCCGGAGGGCCCCGAAAGAGAAAAAAGGTGCTTTTGAGGATGGAGTCTGCAGGAAAGCAGAGAGGGCCAAATTGTCTGGGACATTTGAAGGGGTTCCAGGAGCCAGTGAGGACCAGCATCACTTTTCCCCGCTGGCACCTTTGCTGTGGCAGCAAAAGCTGGACGTTTGTCTTTTTTGCTCCAAACACCACCGAAAGCGAAAACAGGTGCTTTTGAGGATGGAGTCCGCAGGAAAGCAGAGAGGGCCAAATTGTCTGGGGCATTTGAAGGGGTTCCAGGAGGCAGTGAGGACCAGCATCACTTTTCCCCGCTGGCACCTTTGCTGTGGCAGCAAAAGCTGGACGTTTGTCTTTTTTGCTCCAAACACCGCCGAAAGCGAAAACAGGTGCTTTTGAGGATAGAGTCCGCAGGAAAGCAGAGAGGGCCAAATTGTCTGGGGCATTTGAAGGGGTTCCAAGAGGCAGTGAGGACCAGCATCACTTTTCCCCGCTGGCACCTTTGCTGTGGCAGCAAAAGCTGGACGTTTTTGTTTTTTGCTCCGTAGGGCGCCGAAAGCGAAAACAGGTGCTTTTGAGGATGGAGTCCGCAGGAAAGCAGAGAGGGCCAAATTGTCTGGGGCATTTGAAGGGGTTCCAGGAGGCAGTGAGGACCAGCATCACTTTTCCCCGCTGGCACCTTTGCTGTGGCAGCAAAAGCTGGACGTTTGTCTTTTTTGCTCCAAACACCGCCAAAAGTGAAAAACGGTGCTTTTGAGGATGGATTCCGCAGGAAAGCAGAGAGGGCCAAATTGTCTGGGGCATTTGAAGGGGTTCCAGGAGGCAGTGAGGACCAGCATCACTTTTCCCTGCTGGCACCTTTGCTGTGGCAGCAAAAGATGGACGTTTGTCTTTTTTGCTCCATACACCGCCGAAAGCGAAAACAGGTGCTTTTGAGGATGGAGTCCGCAGGAAAGCAGAGAGGGCCAAATTGTCTGGGGCATTTGAAGGGGTTCCAGGAGGCAGTGAGGACCAGCATCACTTTTCCCCGCTGGCACCTTTGCTGTGGCAGCAAAAGCTGGACGTTTTTGTTTTTTGCTCCGTAGGGCGCCGAAAGCGAAAACAGGTGCTTTTGAGGATGGAGTCCGCAGGAAAGCAGAGAGGGCCAAATTGTCTGGGGCATTTGAAGGGGTTCCAGGAGGCAGTGAGGACCAGCATCACTTTTCCCCGCTGGCACCTTTGCTGTGGCAGCAAAAGCTGGACGTTTGTCTTTTTTGCTCCAAACACCGCCAAAAGTGAAAAACGGTGCTTTTGAGGATGGAGTCCGCAGGAAAGCAGAGAGGGCCAAATTGTCTGGGGCATTTGAAGGGGTTCCAGGAGGCAGTGAGGACCAGCATCACTTTTCCCCGCTGGCACCTTTGCTGTGGCAGCAAAAGCTGGACGTTTGTCTTCTTTACTCCAAACAGCGCCGAAAGTGAAAAACGGTGCTTTTGAGGATAGAGTCCGCAGGAAAGCAGAGAGGGCCAAATTGTCTGGGGCATTTGAAGGGGTTCCAGGAGGCAGTGAGGACCAGCATCACTTTTCCCCGCTGGCACCTTTGCTGTGGCAGCAAAAGCTGGACGTTTGTCTTTTTTGCTCCATACACCGCTGAAAGCAAAAACAGGTGCTTTTGAGGATGGAGTCCGCAGGAAAGCAGAGAGGGCCAAATTGTCTGGGGCATTTGAAGGGATTCCAGGAGGCAGTGAGGACCAGCATCACTTTTCCCCGCTGGCACCTTTGCTGTGGCAGCAAAAGCTGGACGTTTGTCTTTTTTGCTCCATACACCGCCGAAAGCGAAAACAGGTGCTTTTGAGGATGGAGTCCGCAGGAAAGCAGAGAGGGCCAAATTGTCTGGGGCATTTGAAGGGGTTCCAGGAGGCAGTGAGGACCAGCATCACTTTTCCCCGCTGGCACCTTTGCTGTGGCAGCAAAAGCTGGACCTATATTTTTTTTGCTCCAGTGGGCCCCGAAAGAGAAAAAAGGTGCTTTTGAGGATGGAGTCTGCAGGAAAGCAGAGAGGGCCAAATTGTCTGGGGCATTTGAAGGGGTTCCAGGAGGCAGTGAGGACCAGCATCACTTTTCCCCGCTGGCACCTTTGCTGTGGCAGCAAAAGCTGGACGTTTGTCTTTTTTGCTCCAAACACCACCGAAAGCGAAAACAGGTGCTTTTGAGGATGGAGTCCGCAGGAAAGCAGAGAGGGCCAAATTGTCTGGGGCATTTGAAGGGGTTCCAGGAGGCAGTGAGGACCAGCATCACTTTTCCCCGCTGGCACCTTTGCTGTGGCAGCAAAAGCTGGACGTTTGTCTTTTTTGCTCCAAACACCGCCGAAAGCGAAAACAGGTGCTTTTGAGGATGGAGTCCGCAGGAAAGCAGAGAGGGCCAAATTGTCTGGGGCATTTGAAGGGGTTCCAGGAGGCAGTGAGGACCAGCATCACTTTTCTCCGCTGGCACCTCTGCTGTGGCAGCAAAAGCTGGACGTTTGTCTTCTTTGCTCCAAACAGCGCCGAAAGCGAAAACAGGTGCTTTTGAGGATGGAGTCCGCAGGAAAGCAGAGAGGGCCAAATTGTCTGGGGCATTTGAAGGGGTTCCAGGAGGCAGTGAGGACCAGCATCACTTTTCCCCGCTGGCACCTTTGCTGTGGCAGCAAAAGCTGGACGTTTGTCTTTTTTGCTCCAAACACCACCGAAAGCGAAAACAGGTGCTTTTGAGGATGGAGTCCGCAGGAAAGCAGAGAGGGCCAAATTGTCTGGGGCATTTGAAGGGGTTCCAGGAGGCAGTGAGGACCAGCATCACTTTTCCCCGCTGGCACCTTTGCTGTGGCAGCAAAAGCTGGACGTTTGTCTTTTTTGCTCCAAACACCGCCGAAAGCGAAAACAGGTGCTTTTGAGGATGGAGTCCGCAGGAAAGCAGAGAGGGCCAAATTGTCTGGGGCATTTGAACGGGTTCCAGGAGGCAGTGAGGACCAGCATCACTTTTCTCCGCTGGCACCTCTGCTGTGGCAGCAAAAGCTGGACGTTTGTCTTCTTTGCTCCAAACTGCGCCGAAAGCGAAAACAGGTGCTTTTGAGGATGGAGTCCGCAGGAAAGCAGAGAGGGCCAAATTGTCTGGGGCATTTGAAGGGGTTCCAGGAGGCAGTGAGGACCAGCATCACTTTTCCCCGCTGGCACCTTTGCTGTGGCAGCAAAAGCTGGACGTTTGTCTTTTTTGCTCCAAACACCGCTGAAAGCGAAAACAGGTGCTTTTGAGGATGGAGTCCGCAGGAAAGCAGAGAGGGCCAAATTGTCTGGGGCATTTGAAGGGGTTCCAGGAGGCAGTGAGGACCAGCATCACTTTTCCCCGCTGGCACCTCTGCTGTGGCAGCAAAAGCTGGACGTTTGTCTTTTTTGCTCCAAACACCGCCGAAAGCGAAAACAGGTGCTTTTGAGGATGGAGTCCGCAGGAAAGCAGAGAGGGCCAAATTGTCTGGGGCATTTGAAGGGGTTCCAGGAGGCAGTGAGGACCAGCATCACTTTTCTCCGCTGGCACCTCTGCTGTGGCAGCAAAAGCTGGACATTTGTCTTCTTTGCTCCAAACACCGCCGAAAGCGAAAACAGGTGCTTTTGAGGATGGAGTCCGCAGGAAAGCAGAGAGGGCCAAATTGTCTGGGGCATTTGAAGGGGTTCCAGGAGGCAGTGAGGACCAGCATCACTTTTCCCCGCTGGCACCTTTGCTGTGGCATCAAAAGCTGGACGTTTGTCTTTTTTGCTCCAAACAGCGCCGAAAGTGAAAAACAGTGCTTTTGAGGATAGAGTCCGCAGGAAAGCAGAGAGGGCCAAATTGTCTGGGGCATTTGAAGGGGTTCCAGGAGGCAGTGAGGACCAGCATCACTTTTCCCCGCTGGCACCTTTGCTGTGGCAGCAAAAGCTGGACGTTTTTGTTTTTTGCTCCGTAGATCGCCGAAAGCGAAAACAGGTGCTTTTGAGGATGGAGTCCGCAGGAAAGCAGAGAGGGCCAAATTGTCTGGGGCATTTGAAGGGGTTCCAGGAGGCAGTGAGGACCAGCATCACTTTTCCCCGCTGGCACCTTTGCTGTGGCAGCAAAAGCTGGACGTTTGTCTTTTTTGCTCCAAACACCGCCGAAAACGAAAACAGGTGCTTTTGAGGATAGAGTCCGCAGGAAAGCAGAGAGGGCCAAATTGTCTGGGGCATTTGAAGGGGTTCCAGGAGGCAGTGAGGACCAGCATCACTTTTCCCCGCTGGCACCTTTGCTGTGGCAGCAAAAGCTGGACGTTTGTCTTTTTTGCTCCAAACACCGCCAAAAGTGAAAAACGGTGCTTTTGAGGATGGAGTCCGCAGGAAAGCAGAGAGGGCCAAATTGTCTGGGGCATTTGAAGGGGTTCCAGGAGGCAGTGAGGACCAGCATCACTTTTCCCTGCTGGCACCTTTGCTGTGGCAGCAAAAGCTGGACGTTTGTCTTTTTTGCTCCAAACACCGCCGAAAGCGAAAACAGGTGCTTTTGAGGATGGAGTCCGCAGGAAAGCAGAGAGGGCCAAATTGTCTGGGGCATTTGAAGGGGTTCCAGGAGGCAGTGAGGACCAGCATCACTTTTCCCCGCTGGCACCTTTGCTGTGGCAGCAAAAGCTGGACGTTTGTCTTCTTTTCTCCAAACAGCG